>NC_080190.1:143547750-143850780 GCF_030028045.1 Hippopotamus amphibius kiboko | reverse complement strand
GAAACGTTCTGTCTTGCTCACTATAGCATCCCTAATGACTAGTCTAGCTTCTGACACTTGGCATAATGATGTTAAATAAGTGAATAAAGAGAAGAATAAAAGGCCATGTAGTGAAACGGAGAGTTGAAAGGAGGTGAGAGACATGCACACAGGGACGGAGAGGAGAGAGAATTAAGAGGAGAGGTTGTGTATTTCCTGTGAGTCATTTTAAAATCCTTCATTTTCCTGCAAACCTAAGTGGCAAGGTGAAGGTGTATGTTGGCATATCCTGGGACTCTTTGGGGTTATAACTATGGGATTTGACCTGAGGAAGGAAGGGAAAATCAGAGGGGAACATCCAAAATGCCACAAAAACAAAAGTCTTCAAATATTCTGTAGGAACTAACCGAGCCTCTCGACACTCTCATAGACTGGTTACCATAACCATCTACCTTGTTTATAAATTAGGAAATTCAGCTTGAAGATTAAAGCTTACATATCTTAAGGGCATTAACTCAAATGATTAATGAAAATGGCAGGCAAAAATTGGAAGGAGAATGTTTGTTAGAAGAAAGAAAAAAGACAGTGAAAAGAATGCTTATTGTATCCATATTATTAAGCCTTTGGGAACAGGATAAGATGAGAGATGTACATGTGAGAAGGTGAGTAAGAGTTAGAGCCAGGGACGGAATGTGGCTGAGGATAACCATGTGGTGATGTGTACTCAGATCCCCTCAATTACAGAACACCCACCACCACCCTGTCGGTTTTGGTTCAGGAGTTCAGTGACCTTCAGCCCAGCTGTGTTAATGCAAAGTACCAGTGAGAGTGGATCTTTCCCCTGCCACTGCAGAGGGAGCAGCTTTTTCCTGATGTCTATTAAGTGGAACTTGAACTGTAAAACAACAGCCACAAGAAAAGAGTAGACAACTTAAGTATTTTCCCATAAGCACAAGTCTCTTATTCATGCCGACCAAGGGCTCTATGTCAGTTTGCATTGAGTCACTCGCTGAAACCCGCCGAGCTGACAGCTGCTGCTGGCCTAGAGCCCACTGTGGACCTGAGAAGGAGAATGTTCCCCTGCTTCATTAAATAAAGCTGAATCACCACTTTGGAGAATCAGAATGTGTAGGCCTGGGGAGGACTGAGGTCATTCCTTGCGATCTTCTCGGGTTGGACGATGAGAGAGGCCTTCGGAAGATATGTGAACCAAGCCACATGCTGTATTATTTCAGTTCACCAATTTGAATTATTTTCCTGTTTTCTATGCAGAAGATGGATAGATAGATTTTCCAAAGTTAGTTTTGCTTCTCCACTGATTTCAGAGAGTTAAGGATGACTTTCCAGACCTTGAAAAATATTTCTAAAATACTGCTTTCTGAAGAGATCCTAGAGATGTCCTAGACTAGTGTATTTGTGGTCCTGAATATCTTGGGGCACACGGAGCTCAAGGATAATCAGCAGGAACCCCTCCATTCCTTCCCCTATGTCCCCAGGTGGTGGCAGAATTTCAAGAAATAGATTCAACACACATTTTCAGAAATAAAATTTGTCAACCAGAGAAAGATGAGGCCATAGCTTTTTAGAATTCCCAAATAATGTAATTACAGAGATTTTCTGGGAGTAACTCCCAGAGATTCATCTTCCTTCTTGACAAAAGCACATATAATTTACTATTTATAGAAAGTATGTGTCATCAGAAACAATTTATGAAGCAGTAGGAGGTTGTATATGGCAGTATGTTAAACACTTCTCAAATACATAAACAGCTTTTTTTTTTCATGTGCAAGTAATTTAAGTTTTCTGTTAGTCATCTCATGAAATTTAGAGAAAAACGGATACCACAGATGAGACCTGGGAGCACTGGAAGATACTGACACACCTTATAGATACATCTGAGAGACTGGATGACATTTTAATGATGTGTATTTTGTTATAGACTGGTTATTTGAAAATTGACAAGCTACTTCTGTTTTTAACAGAGGCATATAGATGGACCAGAATGTTCCAACCTCTTTCTTTTTTTCTTTCTCATTCTTTTTTTAAATATTTGTTGACATCTACTATACACCAGGCAGTGTGCTAGGGACTAAATGTATAAAAGTCAAGAAAGGACAGACAAAATCCATGCCCTTGTGCAGCTGGTTATCAGAGGAAGCAGATTAATTTGCATATTTAATTATCTAATTATGCCTATGAAAGTTCCTCCAAGAGGAAATGAGTAGCACTAAAATAACTTGTAACACAATATCCTGACTTAATCTAGAAGGTCAAGTGAGGGTTTTCTGATGAGGTAATATTCTGAGCTGTGAAGGATGAATAGTATTAGATAAAGAAGGAGGGGAAGAACATTTCAGACAAAGCAAAAGCATGTGCCAAAGACCTGGGATGGGAAGAAGCTTAGTCAATTTGATAACTGAAAGAGAGCCAAACGGGCTGGAACATCAAAAGCCAGAAGGAGAGTTATGGGAGATGAAGGTATTAATGTAAGCAGACTCTTGATGACTTTTTTATGTTAAATATTTGGGATTTTATCTTAAAAGTCAATGAGAAGCTTTTGAAGTATTTAATACACTGGAATACTATGATTAGAAATACATTTTTAAAATCCATTCTGCTGCTATTTTCAAAAATGAATTGAAGAAGGAAGCAAGGATGTGTGTAGAGAGATGCATTCAGGAGCTATCACGAAAATTCAGAAGAGATAATAGTTGCTAGTCACGTGAAGTTGGGTGGTAGTAGCAGTGGAGATGGAAAAAAAGTAGGTGGCTCTGTATTAAAGTGAAGAATATTTGATCTACCTGATACCTACTGGGCTTCAATAATATTTGTTGAAAAACTGACTGATCAGTCTTACACTTAGGAAGAGAGAACAATCAAGAGTACCACTTACATTGGTTTAACTTAGAACTTAATAATACATGAAGCTCTTCTCTATTCAAAGTGTTGTCCACAGAACCAGCAACACTGGCAAAACCTGAGAGCTTATGAGAACTACAGACTCTGCAGCCCACCCAAACCAATGAAGAATGGGGCTGCTGCTGAGATCCCCAGGAGATCTGTGTGCACACTGAGGTTTGAAAAGAAGTGCTCTAAAGTAGGGCGACATTGGGCTGAGACATGCATGATCTTAAAAGAGCAGGTTAGAATCAAAACCAAAAGAAGGAAATGCATGGACATAAATTATCAATAATAAGAACTTATTCAAGATGGGCTTGAATACATAATTAGGTGAGACCTCTTATGGAAACTCATCTCCAAAATAAGCAAATTAAATTTTCAAATTCCAAACATGATAAGACAATGCTGGTAATGACTATTTCTCTGCCTAATAACAATAATAAAAATAATAACTATAATAGAAATAGTTATGGCAATGACTAAGACTTGTGTTGTACAGTCAGTTCTTGCTTTTATATACTTTTTCTGTTAGAGAAATTCAAGTTAAAGGGAAAACCCTTAAGAGTGTGGGGTGAAATGACATTGTATTTTATGGTGTGTGCAAGAAATTGAAAATTTTCTCTACTCCCAAGTATTTTGACAGAGGTTAATAAAAAAAAAAACAAAACTGAGATCAATACTAAAGCTCTGCATAATAACCTCATAAAATCTGTATGTCCTGTGTACAAGAAAAGTCATACTGGCTTATTACTATAGAGTAAGCACAGAAATATTGGAGCATAGAAAATAACCAGGATTTCTATATCACCATGAATCTTGATAGAAAGAAAATGCCAAAAACTGTTCTGAGCCACATTCTAACTTGAAGTACTATCATGCAACCAAGTTTACCAGGCTGCTTACCATTATACGCAACACGCTAGATCAGTTCCACATACCCCGAAAGCACAGGGGGCGGGGGAGGGAAGCCGCAGTATTTCATGGAGCCTTAATATATTTGCCAAAAACAGACAAGGTTCAATTGTGCTCAGTGGCTCCTGAGGTTACAGAACATCATTCTTTTCTCAAGTTCCAGCTGGCAGTGGACTTTCCCGTCCTCTTCTCTGCTCTCTTGTGATTATTTTATATTCATACACATGACAGCAGAGTTACCGAATCAGCCTGTGCAATCTTGCAATTATTGTTTTCAGAAAAATGCACATCACAATTATTAGATCAACAATTGAATAATTCAGAGCAGTCACTTAATATTAATATCATGTGTGCATAACCTGATGAGGGCTCAGGGAGGAGGAGCAAGAATGTTGCAAGGCTGAAAAATTTGACCTTCAGGAAAGAAGGAAAAAGGTGGCCTGTTTGATCTTGGAAACAGGAGATGGGGGATGGGGGGTGGGGGTGGTGGGAAGGAGAATTAGAAGCCTAAGAATACATGAGACAGACTGTGAAGGAAGAGGTTCTATGACTTGTCAGGAGGGCAGCAGAGGAACACGGTGGAAATGAGCTCTAATGATGATAGCAGAAGCTGAAGATAAACCTTCACGGGATTAGAGGGCCCTAGCCCAGAGGTTGGTAACACATGGCTTTGGACTCCAGTATTCCTGGACTTAAATCCTGGCTCTGCCAGGTTAGAATAAATCTGACCAGAAAACTGTGTTTGGAGGGAAACTGTGGACTGCTGTTTCTGTAGTGGTTCAGAGAGGGTTAGAGCATGAAAGGTGGGGATTAGATTATTTGACTGCTCTTGTAGTGGAAGGGTAGAACACATAATCTTAATCTCTGTTCTTCCTTTTATATTGATTCTGTCAATTCCTTGGAAAATTCTTTTTTTCTGATTTAGTGTCTTTTTTTTTTTAAGAGTGCCATCTCTGAAGTCACACTGCCTGGGTTTGAGTCCTGTGTTTGAATATTTACTTATTATTCATTCTCTTGAAATCTTCTGGGCTGACACTTATAACAATGGAAATAATAATAGTACCTACCTTGCATGGTTTTTGAAGGATTAAACTACACCTTTCAGACTGATTGATGCATAGTAAACTCTGGATAAACCGTAAGCTCTCTTTATGATTATTCCTGGTGGGTGTCCAGCACTGCTTCAGCCCTGTGAAAGAGTAAAAGATGAATCAGGTGATGAACCTGATGTGTAAGAACTTTTGGAATCAAGTAGGGGAAACAAGACAGGGATTCAAGTGAACATAATAAAGAGGAGTAAATCTGCCTCAAGAAAGATACAGGTAATAATATGGGCATTTAAAGAAGAGAACTGACTTTAAAGGAGAGAGGTGGATATGGGGGGAGTCTGTGGAGAAGGTGGTATTTGAACTGAATTTAGAAACATATAAAGAGTATGACCATCTGGAGATGGGGGGGCCCTGGCGTTGTGGGAGAATAGTGAGGTATTGCATTCCTAGCTAAGAAGACAGAACAGGCCTTCATTTTGCAAGGTTTTCAGATTTTAGTGCTGACTTTGAAGATTTGTTTCAACAGATTTTCCCTGTTAAGATATTCAAACAGTCTGCTAAATTTTCAGCAGTTGCACACCAGCCTCAAAAGCAGTGATATATCATTTGTTCAGAAGCAGCAAGCATTTCAGTGAAATGCCTCGTGTAGCATCAGTGCAGCCCTCATGAGTTTTCATTGTTATTCCATTATTAAATTTGCTTCCAAGTTTTATCGTTTAATCATCCACATTGTGCAGGAACAGTAGTTTATTCGTGGTCATTAAAAGAGGAAGAAAACCCTCAAATATTCAAAACAAACTTTTTAGATTCTAACTGGGTACAAAACTCAAAGTGTGTCTTTTTGGAACAAATGTCCCGTTTCACACTTTGATTCAAATTAAAATGTAGATAATCATGAACAACAGCAAATTAAAGATGTTAGAAAAGAATAGTTTCATTTTCTGAAGCACACAGAATTTATTGGGATTAAAATACTAGAGGGAAACATTGTTGGCAAATTATATTCTTGATTTTCCTTCAGGCAGCTACTTTGGGAACTTTTGCGTAACTGTAAGGGACTGACTCCCAGACATAATGCTTTTCTCCCCTCCTGCTTCTACATATAATTTTAAAAAATATAACATATAAATCTGTTACATTTGTGCATCCCAGCAAAAGTCCTATTTTTGTAGCATGAGAATTTAAATTCTTAACCAAGGGGGCTATATTTTCTGAAACTTTGCTGATTTTTAACCAGTTAGAATTAGGTACAGGGAAGGAAGGATGGCATCCTGTTACCAACTTGACCTGATCAATTCAAATAGGCTCAGTAAGAAACAGAAGTAGGTACAGATTGAAGTAGCCCCCCTGGGGAACATTCACACACTCAGCGGAGGTGTCCTAATGAATCCTATATGCTTGCCTGGCCCACTTATAATTGGTAAATGATTGAACTAAGGTTCTCAGTAAAACTTTAGCTTTGGCCATAAGCAGTGGCGTTCCCCCTTGTTTGGAATGAACGGAAGTTTCTTCTAAATTATGGTATCATAAATTACTCAAAATGAAATCTAGTGCATAATCACATCTGCTATGACAAAAATTAAATTTACAATTTCATCAGAATTGATATGAACTGAATCTAATTTAATGCAGAATCCCTGATTGGGTTATGTTTCAACTGATGATATTATAACACCCTCTCTCCTTCCTAGTTTTGAGACACAGTTTCATTTTTCTTTTCTTTTTCTGGTAAAGGAAGAGGTTCAAAGAATTTCTTAAATTTTCTTTCTTAAGAAGGTAATGTGCAGATTTTGGAGAAATATGATGTCTTGGGAAACACATTTTGTTGTAAACATGAAAAAAAAAAAAAAACTCCTTTATGAGGCTGGACTGTGAACTGTGGGAAATGGAGGGTCCTGCCTCATGTGTCTGCCATATGAAGTGATAGTGTGCGGCTGTGGTCTCCATACGCACTTATCCACACATTAAAAGTGATAGCTACATCTGCACTCACATTTTCTAAAGAAAACCACATTGGGAATCATCAGATTGTAGCAGCATTCTGAGGCTTATCTAACTTGGGTGAGGACAAAACTCTTCACTGGGGACTTCATTTTATGAAAATATCAATGAATTCTAATTTCTAGGTCATGAGAAATGCCACGTACTGAGAAAGGAATGCTTCGCTTGTGTGTGTCAAACAGAAGACACGACAGTATTTTTTTCTTCATCATTACAGGAAGACAGAGTGCACAGTGGAGAGAATGTGAACCTCAGAGTCAGAAATCACTGGGTTTGAACCCCAACTCCGCTACTTATAAGAATGCTGGTCTTGAGTAAGTTATTTTTTTATATGAGTTCCACTTTTTTAGACAGCTAAGGTAGGAATAATAATGCATATCTTGAACACTAATTGTGAATAATAGATAAGATTATCTGTGTATCCAAAGTGGTTCTAGACTTTCCAAAGCCATAAGCACTGTGGAGTCTCATTCATCATAACAATGCAGATTTCAGCGTGTCCTGCCCAGCCCCTCATACGGAGGACTTAGTTTATCCAAGTCTTACCTGGTTACTTCTTGACATTTCCAGAGAGATCTCTCCAACAATATTTAACACCGCAGTGCTTTCCTCACCAGTATCCTCTGAACCTGAAGCCTTTCCCATGTCTGTGCTGTTTATGCCCCTCAAGAAAAGGCCAGCATGTGTGCTAAGAATGCTGCCTTCCAGTGCTACCCAAATGCAGCCCTCTAAGGCATCTGAGCCACTGCCTTCCCCTGAATCCTCACTGCACTGAAGCCAGGATGAGATCCACTCAGAAATGAGAAGAGTCTCTCTCTTATTCTGCGTCATTTCACCTGAGCCCCCAAAGCTGCTTATGCCACCCCAGGTTTCATAGTCACTTGCACAAAACCAATTTCTTCACCTTTTGCCTGCAGCGGCTCTCTCCATAACGCTCAGAGGGATGCACCCAGGTCATAGAGGCCAGCTGTGTGATCTTGAGCAAGTTACTTAACCTCTCTGTACCTTAGTATCTTGCTGTATTAAATAGGTATTATAATAAGAAGCCTTATTGGGTTATAGGGTTGTTGTCACAATCAAATGCATTAATGTACACAAAATGCACATTGTAAGTAGTACATAAATGCCAATAGTTATTAGAACTTTTATTGTCCTCAGAATTGTTCTACAATGTAGACTCTGGGAATATGAAGAAATTACTGGAAGAGCTTAAATGATGACTCAAGCTATTTAACTGAAATATTAAAAGGAGATGTGATTTATACTGTACCCCAAACTAGTATAGCTATCTCCAATCAGAAGATACAGTTTCAAGAAATTAAGTATTATGGGAACATAGGGGAAAAATTAATTTGTTCTGGAGATGCTTAAAGGAGAAGGGAGAGAATTTATGTAGGAGTTAGTGTTTCCAAAGACTTAGAAAAATTAAAGTGATTAGAAAGGAGAGATGAGATGGAAAGTCAGACTGATGGCAAGTCCTAACTATAGAAACAGGCATGAAAACCAACTTGAGAACGGTGAGTGGGGAGATCAAAGTGAGAGACTAGTGAAAGCTCTACCTTGAAAAGTCAACAGGGATTGCAGATGATATTGAATGACATGCTCAAAAATTTAGATTTACTTTTAAGGAAATGAGAAAACACCTGTAGTTTTTGTAAGTAGAGCCATTGACTGTTTTAATATTTTCAAACAATGATCACTTTCAGCCGTTATGTTTAAAAACTCTAAAATTGCCTTTTAGGTTCTAAATTTGCATAGTTATATCCCATTCTGTAAATTACCTTTTTGGTGGTAGTGCTTGCTTTATAATTTATCAGTATGGCAGCATCTCAGCACAGAAATTTTTAAATAGTATGCTTCACTGCATCTTTTTTTAATTGATTTTTTTTTTTTTTTGCTGTGTTGTGTCTTCGTTGCTGCGTGCCTGCTTTCTCTAGCTGCGGTGGGCAGGGGCTACACTTCATTGTGGTGTGTGGGCTTCTCAGTGCGGTGGCTTTCCTTGTTGTGGAGCACAGGCTCTAGGTGCACAGGCTTCAGTAGTTGCAGCACATGGACTCTACAGTTGTGGTAATCAGGCCCTAAAGTGCACAGGCTTCAGTAGTTGCAGTGTGTGAGCTCAGTAGTTGTGGTACACGGGCTCTAGGACATGCAGGCTTCAGAGTTGTGGTGTGTGGGCTCAGTCTTTGTGGCTTGCGGGCTCTAGAATGCAGGCTCAGTAGTTGTGGCACACGGGCTTAGTTGTTCCACGGCATGTGGGACCTTCTGGACCAGGGCTCAAATCTGTGACCCTTGCATTGGCAGGAAGATTCTTAACCACTGCGCCACCAGGGAAGTCCTGTTTCATTTCATTTTACTCATTATTTTACAAACCTAATTACCCTCCAAAAGTGCCAACATTAGTGATAACAAGCAAAGATCTTATGAACTTAATAAACTTGAGAGGAAGATGGGAATCATTAGGCTAAACATAGAGACTCATTGGACATAAACCTGTTGACTACATGAGTAATTAGGAAAGAAAAGAACAGAGCAAAAGAACATGTATGACATATTAGTTATAAATTTTTTAAGTCTGTGTCTAAAATGTGAACTGCAATTAGGAATCTGGGATCAATCTTTAGTCTTCCAGAAAGAGAGTTTTTCTTATAATGCATAATTCCATTAGTGGCTTCCATATATTTGCCTTTGATAAGTTTTCAGGAATATTATTCTGTAAGAAAATTGGGGTCTATCTGAGGCTGATAACTTGGATAGCTACATGGGTAAGGGAGGAAGCAATTTAGGTAAGGCAGGAAACCTTTGTTATAGCCCAAATTAAAGATGATGGAGATCTAAGGCAAAGGTAAAGAGAATGGAAAGAGAGTCTATAGTAGCTGCTCAAAGACAAAGAAAAGAAGTCCTGAAAGGAAAGAAATTAGGATGATAGATGTGATCTAACTCTTTCTAAGATGTTTCATGGGGTTTGCATAAGCTTAAAACTAATACCAGATAAGGACAAGCAAAAAAGGAGAACTATAGTTTAAATGTGTGTATTATGCATACACAAAAAATCCTAAGAAAATATGGGAAAAATCAAAGATAACAGGGCATTAAATATCATGGCCATGTTGAATTTATCCCAGGAGTGAAAGGATGGTTGCATAATTTGAAAAATTATATCATCACATTATCAAATTTTTAAAAAGAGAGACATCATTATCTCAATTTGTGCAGAAAAGGCCTTTGATTAAATTCAGTGCCCATTCAGAATGTTTATAATAAAAATTTTAGGAAAATAAGTATAGAAGAAAACTTAACCTGGTAAATCAGTCAGGGTCCAATCAGGAGACAGAAACAAAACAGCAATTTGAACAGGGAAAGCTTAAAGAATTTTTAACTGTAACAAGTTATTGGAGTCAGTGAAGGATTGGTTAGTGAGAAGTAAAGAGAAGGCTAAAGAATATGGCAAAAATAACAGGCAGCACTACCCCTAAGGTTGAGATACAATGCCCAGGGAGGACCCTTCCTCTTATTCCCCCTAGCTAAGATCCAGACTTCCTTAGAGAGAAGAAAGGCTGAGAAATTACTGTAGTGTCATACCAGTGGAATTTGCTGGAAATCTACCCTATAGAAATTGCCAAAAAATCTACTCCAGGATTTTGGGGAAAGTCATTCATGGGAACGTGTCTTGTTGGAGGAACTATGCAATGAAACAATACAAGGGGATGCCAGTGGAAGCAGCTAGCCACTAGTTGCTACTGACCTCCATGCACTGCAGGAGCCTAGTGCTGCAGAAGTGGCTTGTGCTGCAGGAGCTGGGCATTGGAGAAGCTGCATGTACCACAGGAGCCTGATGTTGGTAGAAGCTGACTGTTCTGTAGAAGCTTAGCTTTGGAGAAGCTGTGGTGCTTCAAGAGCCAGATGCTGAAAGAGCTGCCTGTACCTTAGGAAATGATGGGCACTGGAGAATCCCTGTGAGCTGCGGGAGCATGCCCAGTGAGTACATCGCAACCAGGAAGACCCCTTTCCTTCTGCAACATCTCTCTACTGCCCCCTACTGCCTAAGTTTAACATCATGCCAGCTGTCAAAGGAAAAATAAAGGGCCCATCTACATTTTCAAAGAGCAGGCAATGAAGTATATGCTTAGAGCCAAGAGGAAATAAGTTGATACCTGGCACAATTACTAATGTAACTCTAACATGAATATACAACTGTTGTAATTTATTTTAAAGCATTAACTTTACAATCAAGGACAGAACAAGGATTCTAGCTATTCCTGCTTCTATTCAGCATTCAAATGGAAGATCTAGCCAATAAAATAGGATAGAAAATGAAACAAAATACATTAACATTTTAATCAAGGGAAAGAAAATGCTAATATTTGCATGAGAAATGTAAAGAGAATATAGTCAGTAATTAGAAAATTAGAATTTATAGGGATTTTAACTTAGGCTGCTAGACTAACAGTTCATATTTTTAATCACGTTCATTTGTTGTCCTTTTAAATACTTTTCAAAGGCAATTGGGGCTTTAAATATTTGTCTACAGCACATTTTCAAACTCCATGCTACTAAAGGTGGAGAAAATACTCTCTGAGTGTTCCCCCACAGACATGGACGTTTGTTAAATCTCCATTAGTATACAAACACACAGAGAGACACATATATACAAATGCCCACACATATACAGATGAATGCAAAAAGGAAAGAACTGGGAAAACAGATTACATTATCCATGGGACCATGGCTGGATTTTCATTTCATCTGGGTTTCTGGTGCAGAGCTTATTTTTATGGTTGAAATTCAATATGCAACTTCAGCATTCAATGAATATTCATTGAGCACATGCCATGGGTCAGTCAACCTCTTAAGATGCTCTGAAAACAGCAGTAAAAAGATAGGCGAAGTCCGTGCTTTCTTTAACTCACATTCAAATTGGAAACGTGCCGTGAATGAAGTAAAACAGAATGATATACTACAAGCGTGTCTTGGTGAGCTTAGCAAACGTGCTTCTTCCAACAAATCAACTCAATACGTATTGGACTGCTATCATCAGTCTCAGAAGTTAAGTACTGGTTACAAAGCTGAATATGATAAAACATCCCTTGCCCAAATGCTCCAGTCCATCACTTTCAAGATATAATGCCTTAAGGGGTCTTGAATAAGCATACCTCAATTTAAAGCTTGGCTCACTACTGATTGGCTGTTCATAAGATCTGTAAAATGGGGATGCTGAGAATGATGACAGTACACATCTCAATACATAACAATGTATAATCTCATAAGGCGGTTATCAGGATTGAATGAAATACTACATTTAAAGTGCTGAGCATAGTTCCTGAAAGATTGTCAGCATGCAATAATTATTGAAGATAATAATGGTAATTATTTTTATTTTCATTAGAAGCCCTACAGCTTGAATCACAAAAGGCCATACAACTTGAATGTTAACAAAAAAATTGCAGCCAGTCCAATGACACACCTAATAGTTACATCCAACTGGGTGAATGAATTTGTTGATCTGGGTGAATGAATTTGTTGGTCTATATCCAGCTAAGATCTAAAGAGCTCTTCTGCTGAAGGAATTGTTAAAGCTAGGGAAACAGAATTCTACGTGTTTCTCACCATTGGGTGTAGGCTGTCCAGATTTAGTGGAAACACATTTGTGGACAAGCTTATATAGAATTGTAGTTTAGATTTACACAAAACTATACATTTTCAAAACATGTTATGATTACTTACCACTTTACCATAACAAAAAGCCAAATCCATAAGTCAGCTTTGTATGGGAAATAGTTACAAACTGGCTCCGGTGAACATATTGAAGGTGATTTTAGAAGTTTTAAGGGAAAGAGAGAAAAAAATCCTGGAAATCTCTGTGTGGTATTTTAATTTTTTGTTGAATTGTCATTTTATGGTGATCGTTTGGATGAAGAGTGTAGTTAAGATTGCAGAAGTTACCTCACAAGTCTTTTGCCCAGTAGCAGATACCAGGGAATGGATATTGGTGTCAAAATAAAATTAAAGAGAAAGAGGGAGAGAGAGAAAGACAGAGAAGGGGAGTGAAGGAGGCAAGAAGGAGGAGAGAGAGAGATTCCTTCAGTTCATGATAATGATTCATTTGTTGTCTTCCATTTAGAGTTGTTTCTGAAGCATCATTATAAATGGAATTCTTTCCCTTTCCTTCTCACACTTCTGCCTTCCTCTCATTCCCCTTCTTTTACCCTACTCTTTCTATATCCCCTAACTCCTCTCCAAACTGAGTTTCTTATGTTGGCTTTAACATTTCATTTATTTTCTACTTGTTAATAGAAAAGAATGATCTGTCCAGGCTGGCAGAGGAACTGAATATCAATGTTGTGCTCTCTTCCCTGTGTGTGTAACAAAACACAATTAAAACTTTGCATAGGAGGAGGAATTAAGTCAATTGTCTAAAAAGTTCTTTCTTGGTAGAAGGATTTTTTCCATTGTTAATCTTTAGAAAGAGGTCACAGTAATATTCCCCAGTAGCACCTTAGTGATATCTCTAGCCCTAGACAATATTTTATATAAAATTTTGTATAAATTTTATATAGAATTGTGGCAGTGGACCTAGTCATTTTGCCTGTTTGGGAGTTCTTCACCTTCCTAATCCCATCTTGATTTCTATTCAGGGAGTTGTCCTTTCCCCATTGTGTGCAGTCTTGGTGGGAAGTAGCTTCTGTTTCCTACTACAGAGTCATGGGGACTAGATAACCTCTCTCCATGGCCCATTGCATGCAGTGGGTGGAATGTGATCTTGGCCAATGAGATGCTCTCTCCCTGGACCTGAGTAAATGATGCAAGGATGTGAGCCATGGTCAGAGGTTATTCTTTACCATGGTAGTGGTGACAGACTTCCTAAATTCCTGCTGTATGCCATTCCATCTGTGAGCCACGGATGTGGTCCAAGTAAACCCCTTTGGCTTAGAACAGCCAGGGTATGTATTTGTTGCTTACAATCAAACGCTGAATTTTACAATTGCACGTTGGAAGAGCTCTTGGAAGTGCTATCTTGGGGAAAGATATAAACAAGGTGAGAGTGGTCACCTGGAAAACAAGATTTAGAAAAACTAACCATGTTGACCTACATCCCTCATTCTTTCAGAAAGCCTGACAATGGATCTGGAACACACAACAATTTTATCAATAGAGGGGAGCTCGGACATCAGCTAGTGTGATCTAGGCGCACACTAGAGAAGAGAAGTCACACTGCATAGGGAAAAGAAAAGTCAATTCTCAAAAATTAAGGCTTTTGAAATGCTAAGCAAAGGATATAGGATGTAACAAAGGTTTTTTGAGTTTCCAAAGTCTCAAAATTTTTGATTTTGAGTTACCAAAATTAAAATTGCTGCGTGTAACCAATAGAGTTGAAAAGAATGCATGTAACGTAAGAGCCAGGTTTTTTACCCTAAATTGTTTTTAAAAATTTGGACTGAGGCAGGAGAAGAGCCCAAGAAGAGGGCAGGAGGGACTGGAGTTGGGTAGTTTCTGAAGGGATGCATTATGTCATCTTCTCCAGATCATCCCCATTTCAAAAGAGGTGTAATAGGATCTGAGAGCAGATTTTATGTGCTCAGCCTCTGAGTGAGTCTAAGGAGCCAGGAAACCTTCTTGTGCTCCTTACACCCAAGGTGGCTCACAGAGGAAAATAGACACAGGGCAGAGGGGCTGGATGTCCCCTCCCCCCCCCCGCCCCAAGTTTCGATGATATTGGAGAGAGTCAGAAAGTTTCTCTGGTCCTCAGAAGGATGCGGAAGTGCCCCAGAGAGGGTTGACTCCTCTAGGATCCAAGAGAATGCAGTGTGTGTGGACCAGTGCCTGCTTGTCAGATGGGAACTTGCCTTCTCCACAGAAACTACTGGAAACAGATGCCAAAACACAAAGAAGGATGGAAATGAAATGCATTTCAGTGGATGTCAGAGTGGACACGTGAGAAACTTGGACCATAATCCTGGTGGTCCTCCAAACCCAACCTCATGATATTATATAAGCCCACTGGCATACAGATCACTTCAGCCAAAAAGAGAGGAATGAGGTGAACAGGGAAGTTGCTAATTTGATTGAGTTTACTTGGCATTGAGATTACATTTTCGGCCATCAGGGAGAATGGCAGCTCAAGAGAGAATTTATTTTAAGTTATAAAAAATAAGAAAAATTGTGTTTTTGGAGGGTCAAACTATGGATCAAAAATATTGTACCTAATAAATGTAACCAAGAATATGTCATTTACTTGGTTAAAACCCTTCAAATATCTGATAGAAATCTTTTGTGTTACCTGTCCAGAATCCATCACTTCTTGCTCTGCTAGGAGCACTTAAATTTTCCTTTGGGAAAGCCCTCCATCTCCATTCTCTCCATATCGCTCATGTGAGGCTGACCCCACCCTCTGACACTAGATTATACTCCCTCATCCTTCTGGCTCTCTTCTCTGGGCTTCACATAGCTGGAAACTTCTCAAAAAATATTAAATATTAAAGAGAGCTTTTCTGACTGGTATCTGCTCCCCATCTCCCCACATCAACTCTTCTAATTTCATCATTTTTATTTATTTATTTATTTATTTATTTATTTATTTATTTATTATTTTTGGGGAGTACACCAAGTTCAATCATCTGTTTTTATACACATATCCCCGTATTCCTTCCCTCCTTTCCACTCCCCCCCCGCCCTCCCTTGAGTCCCCCCCACCCTCCCTGTCCCACTCAAGTTGAGCTCCCTTTGTTATACAACAACTTCCCACTGGCTATCTATTTTACAGTTGGTAGTATATATATGTCTGTTCATCATTTATTTATTTTTTTAAAAATTTTTTTATTTATTTATTATTTTTGGGGGGTACAGCAAGTTCAATCATCTGTTTTTATACACATATCCCCGTATTCCCTCCCTTCCTTGACTCCCCCTGCCTCAAGTCCCCCCCACCCTCCCCACCCCAGTCCTCTAAGGCATCTTCCACCCTCGAGTTGGATTCCCTTTGTTATACAACAACTTCCCACTGACTATCTATTTTACAGTTGGTAGTATGTATATGTCTGTGCTACTCTCTCGCTTCGTCTCAGCTTCCCCTTCACCCCCCGCCCCCTCCCAAACCTCGAGTTCTCCAGTCCATTCTCTGTATCTGCGTCCTTGTTCTTGTCACTGAGTTCATCAGTACCATTTTTAGATTCCATATATGTGAGTTAGCATACAATATTTGTCTTTCTCCTTCTGACTTACTTCACTCTGTATGACAGACTGTAGTTCTATACACCTCATTACATATAGCTCCATCTCATCCCTTTTTATAGCTGAGTAATATTCCATTGTGTATATATGCCACATCTTCTGTATCCATTCATTTGTTGATGGGCATTTAGGTTGCTTCCATGTCCTGGCTATTGTAAATAGTGCTGCAATAAACATTATGGTACAAGTTTCTTTTGGGATTATGGTTTTCTTTGGGTATATGCCCAGGAGTGGGATGACTGGATCATATGGTAGTTCTATTTGTAATTTTTTAAGGAACCTCCAAATTGTTTTCCATAGTGGCTGTATCAACTTACATTCCCACCAACAGTGCAGGAGAGTTCCCTTTTCTCCACACCCTCTCCAACATTTGTTGTTTCCAGATTTTGTGATGATGGCCATTCTGACCAGTGTGAGGTGATACCTCATTGTGGCTTTGACTTGCATTTCTCTGATGATTAGTGATGTTGAGCATCTTTTCATGTGTTTGTTGGCCATCTGTATGTCTTCTTTGGAGAAATGTCTATTTAGATCTTCTGCCCATTTGTGGATTGGGTTATTTGCTTTTTTGGTATGAAGCTGCATGAGCTGCTTGTATATTTTGGAGGTTAATCTTTTGTCCGTTGTTTCATAGGCAACTATTTTTTCCCATTCTGAGGGTTGCCTTCTAGTCTTGTTTATGGTTTCTTTCGCTGTGCAAAAGCTTTTAAGTTTCATGAGGTCCCATTTGTTTCTTCTTGATTTTATTTCCCTGATTCTAGGAGGTGGGTCAGAAAGGATCTTGCTTTGATGGATGTCATAGAGTGTTCTGCCTATGTTTTCCTCTAAGAGTTTTATAGTGTCTGGCCTTACATGTCGGTCTTTAATCCATTTGGAGTTTATTTTTGCGTATGGCGTTAGGAAGTGTTCTAATTTCATTCTTTTACATGTTGCTGTCCAATTTTCCCAGCACCATTTATTGAAGAGGCTGTCTTTTTTCCATTGTATATTCGTGCCTCCTTTGTCAAAGATAAGGTGCCCATATGTGTTTGGGCTTACTTCTGAGTTCTCTATTCTTTTCCATTGATCTTCCTTTCTATTTTTGTGCCAGTACCATACTGTCTTGATCACTATGGCCTTGTAGTATAGTTTGAAGTCAGGAAGCCTGATTCCACCAACTCCATTTTTCCTTCTCAAGATTGCTCTGGCTATTTGGGGTCTTTTGCGTTTCCATACAAATCGTAAGATTTCTTGCTCTAGTTGTGTGAAAAATGCCATTGGTAATTTGATCAGGATTGCATTGAATCTATAAATTGCTTTGGGTAGTACAGTCATTTTCACGATGTTGATTCTTCCAATCCAGGAACATTGTATGTCCCTCCATCTGTTTGTGTCATCTTTAATTTCTTTCATCAATGTCTTAAAGTTTTCTGCATACAGATCTTTTGCCTCCTTAGGCAGGTTTATTCCTAGCTATTTTATTCTTTTTGTTTCAATGGTGAACGGGAGAGTTTCCTTAATTTCTCTTTCTGCTCTTTCATTGTTAGTATATAGGAATGCAAGAGATTTCTGTGCATTAATTTTGTATCCTGCTACTTTACTAAACTCATCAATAAGTGCTAGCAGTTTTCTGGTAGAGTCTTTAGGGTTTTCTATATATAATATCATGTCATCTGCAAAGAGTGACAATTTTACTTCTTCTTTTCCAATTTGTATTTCTTTTTCTTCTCTGATTGCTGTAGCTAAAACTTCCAAAACTATGTTGAATAATAGTGGTGAGAGTGGACACCCTTGTCTTGTTCCTGTTCTTAGAGGGAATTCTTCCAGTTTTTCCCCATTGAGAATGATGTTGGCTTTTGGTTTTTCATATATGGCTTTTATTATGTTGAGATAATTTTCTTCTATGCCCATTTTCTGGAGAGTTTTTATCATAAATGGATGTTGAACTTTGTCAAAAGCTTTTTCTGCATCTATTGAGATGATCATATGGTTTTTATCCTTCAGTTTATTGATATGATGTATCACATTGATTGATTTGCGTATATTGAAGAATCCTTGCATCCCAGGGATAAACCCCACTTGATCATGGTGTATGATTTTTTGAATGTGCTGTTGCAGTCTGTTAGCTAGTATTTTGTTGACGATTTTTGCATCTATATTCATCAGTGATATTGGTCTGTAGTTTTCTTTTTTTTGTGACATCTTTGCCTATCAGGGTGATGGTAGCCTCGTAGAATGAGTTTGGGAGTGTTCCGCCTTCTGCCATATTTTGGAAGAGTTTGAGAAGGATAGGTGTTAGCTCTTCTTGAAATGTTTGATAGAATTCACCCGTGAACCCACCTGGTCCTGGGCTTTTGTGTGTTGGGAGATTTTTAATCACTGCCTCAATTTCCGTACTTGTGATTGGTCTGTTCATGGTTTCTATTTCTTCCTGGTTCAGTCTTGGAAGATTGTATTTTTCTAAGAATGTATCCATTTCTTCCAGGTTATCCAATTGATTGGCATATAGCTGCTTGTAGTAGTCTCTCATGATGTTTTGTATTTCTGAGGTGTCCGTTGTTACTTCTCCTTTTTCATTTCTGATTCTGTTGATTTGCATCTCCTCCCTTTTTTTCTTGATGAGTCTGGCTAATGGTTTATCAATTTTGTTAATCTTCTCAAAGAACTAGCTTTTAGTTTTATTTATTTTTCTTATGGTTTCCTTCCTTTCTTTTTCATTTATTTCTGCTCTGATCTTTATGATTTCTTTCCTTCTGCTCACTTTGGGGTTTCTTTGTTCTTCTTTCTCTAGTTGTTTTAGGTGTAAGGTTAGGTTGTTTATTCGATCATTTTCTTGTTTCTTAAGGTAGGACTGTATTGCTATAAACTTCCCTCTTAGAACTGCTTTTGCTGTGTCCCATAGGTTTTGGGTTGTTGTGCTTTCGTTGTCGTTTGTTTCTAGATATTTTTTGATTTCCTCTTTGATTTCTGTAGTGATTCCTTGGTTGTTTAAGAGTGAATTGTTTAGCCTCCATGTGTTTGTATTTTTTGCAGTTTTTTTCCTGTAATTGATATCTAGTCTCATGGCGTTGTGGTCTGAGAAGATGCTTGATATGATTTCAATTTTCTTGAATTTGCTGAGGTTTGATTTGTGACCCAAAATGTGATCTATCCTGGAAAATGTTCCATGTGCACTTGAGAAGAAAGTGTAGTCTGTCGTTTTTGGATGGAATGTCCTATAAATATCAATGAAGTCGAGATGGTCTAATGTGTCATTTAAAGCTTGTGTGTCTTTGTTTATTTTCTGTTTGGATGATCTGTCCATTGATGTAAGTGGGGTGTTCAAGTCTCCCACTATTATTGTGTTACTGTCGATGTCCCCTTTCATAGCTGTTAGCATTTGCCTTATGTATTGAGGTGCTCCTATATTGGGGGCATAGATATTTACCATTGTGATATGTTCTTCTTGAATGGATCCCTTGATCATGATGTAGTGTCCTTCCTTGTCTCTTGTAATAGTCTTTACTTTCAGGTCTAATTTGTCTGATGTGAGTATTGCTACTCCAGCTTTCTTTTGACTTCCATTTGCATGGAATATCTTTTTCCATCCCTTCACTGTCAGTCTATATGTATCCCTTGGTCTGAAGTGGGTTTCTTGTAGGCAGCATATAGAAGGGTCTTGTGTTTGTATCCATTCAGCCAGTCTGTGTCTTTTGGTTGGAGCATTTAATCCGTTTACATTTAAAGTGATTATTGACATGTGTGTTCCAATTACCATTTTCCTAATTGTTTTGGGTTTGTATTTGTAGGTGTTTTCCTTTTCTTGTGTTTCCTACTTAGAGAAGTTCCTTTAGCACTTGTTGTAAGGCTGGTTTGGTTGTGCTAAATTCTCTGAACTTTTGCTTGTCTGGAAAGCTTTTGATTTCTCCCTCAAATCTGAATGAGATTCTTGCTGGGTAGAGTATTCTTGGCTGTAGGTTTCTCTCTTTCAGGACTTTCAGGATATCCTGCCATTCCCTTCTGGCCTGCAGAGTTTCTGTAGAAAGGTCAGCTGTTATCCTGATGGGTTTTCCCTTATATGTTGTTTGTTGCTTTTCTCTTGCTGCTTTTAATATTTTTTCTTTGTGTTTAATTGTCGTTAGTTTGATTAATATGTGTCTTGGTGTATTTCTCCTTGGGTTTATTCTGTATGGGACTCTCTGTGCCTCTTGGACTTGGTTAATTATTTCCTTTCCCATGTTGGGGAAGTTTTCCACTATAACCTCTTCAAATATTTTCTCAGACCCTTTCTTGTTTTCTTCTTCTTCTGGAATGCCTATAATTCGAATGTTGGTACACATAATGTTATCACTGAGGTCTCTGAGACTGTCTTCTATTCTTTTTATTCTTTTTTCTTTTTCCTGCTCTGTGGTGTTTATTTCCCCCATTCTATCTTCCAACTCACTTATTCGTTCTTCTGCCTCAGTCATTCTGCTGGTTAGAGCATCTAGAGTATTTTTAATTTCCGTTATTTTGTTATCCATTGCTGTTTGTTTTTCTGAGTTCTTATGAACTGTTTCTTGTACTTTCTCTATTTTGGTAGCGAGATTTTGTATCATTTTTACTATCATTACTCTAAATTCTTTTTCAGGCATTTTTCCTATTTCCTCCTCATTTATTTGGTCTTGTGGGTTTTTTTCCTGCTCCTTTGCCTGCATGGTGTTTCTTTGTTTCCTCATGGTTGTCCAAACTTTTGGGGTTGCTTGTCCTGGTGATAGAGGCGTTTATAGAAGACTGTCCAAGCCTCAGACTAATGTCCGAGTATTGGATTAAATGAATATTAAGTCTAGGAATCACATACATGTATAAGACACACAATTACTGAATCCATTAGGACATAAGGCTCTGGAAAGACCTGACAGAACCCCAGTGTGCTATCAGATATTCAAAGAGAAACCCAACAGAAATTGACAACTGAAACAGAACAAATCAGAGACAAAAGCAAAAGCAAACAAACAAACAAATAACACCTTACACATACAAACATTAATCCAGGGAGATTTTGTAAGCTAGGATCAGATATAGAAAAGAGCCAGAGTACCACCAGAGAGAATGGAGATTCTCAGAATGTAATTAGACAACTGTACTAAGAACTAAGATAAAGACAAAAACCTCATATTAAATACCATGGCGGTGCGTCATCTGGAGAAGAGAGGAAGGAGTCTGAGCAGATCGATAGTGTTGCTTATAAGTATGTTAAGATAAAATAAACTTAAAATGACTGGAAGAAAGGGGAACAGAAGAGCGTAGTGTAGTTGGAAATACGCAAATAAAAAGGAATAGAAATGTATAAAAGATAGGGATGAAAGGAAAGTATGTGAGATATATTGTCCGTACTACCAAAAACTTAGCTAGAGATAGAAGTATATAAAAAGACAAAAAAAAAAAAAAAAGAATAAAAAATATCATTAAAAAATTATGTTATAAAACTTGTAGATCCCTTAGGGCTAAGATCGTATTTAATAAAGGAAAAAAAGAAAAAAAAAAAAAAGAGAGAGAAAAAGAAAAAAAAAAAATCCAGAACTGATCCCAGAATGGACCATTTCAATAGGAATTGATACTAATATTTCTGTTTCCTTAGAGTCTCAGCTGTAAGTGTCCTTCTGCTCGCCTTGGGTTTTTTTGCATTATTCTGTGACCAGCAGAGGTTTCTTTATTGTTTGTCTGCTAGCATCGGTGTGTGGGGAGGGAGAGGGTACAATAGTGGCTCCTTCTCCTGGGAGTGAGTGAGCAGTGGCGCACTGTTGTTTCAGTCAGGCTTGGAGGTGGCTGTTGCAGAGGGACACTGGTGGCTCAGGTGTAAACAGAAAGTCTTAGAGTTGGGCCTCTCTCGGGTTTTTTGTTGTTGTTGTTGTTGTTTTTTTCTTGGCAGCCTCCCTGCTGCTGGCGTTGTAAGGGGTTTTAATCTAGCCCCGCCCGAATGCCTGAGAGTGCTTGTTATCCCTGAGCGCCTTAGGTGGCCCACGGGGCGTCTCTCCACTGCCTGTTGCAGAGGCGCCAAAAGAGAGAGAGAGGCTACGCGCACGGCTCCTCCCCACCGCCCGTGAGCCTGCAGCCTCCAGCCGCCATCATGGCCGGGCTGCTCTCAGGGGCAGGCACTCCTCGCCGCGGACCTCTTCCCTCCTGTCCCCTTGGCCCGTCACCTTACTGGCAACAATGTTTCTCACCCTAAACCAGCTCTCCGGTTCCCATGCTCCTGCTCCCAGACCCTCTGTTTAGCTGTGGATGGACGTCTCAGTCCGGGAACGCTAAGCCGTGCTGCGGACCCTCCATATGTTTCTCACTCCGCCGCTTCACCCTCTTTGAGCCGTCGTAGATGCCTCCCTACCGGTTATGTCGGGCTCCTTGCGGTCCTTTCTGGTGTCCAAGGCCGTCTACTGGTGTTCAGCTGGTTCTCTGTGGGAATTATTGCGTCCTTCCGTGCATTCCCAATGCATCTGTGGAGAGGGATGCATTCCACGTCCCTCTACTTCGCCGCCATCTTTTTCCACCCCATCATTTATTTTTAATTTTATTTTTGTCACAGAAATTTTCAGTATCTGCAATAATCTTGTTTATTTAATTGTTACTTTTTCATTATCTCCTTTCTCCAACTAGAATGTAAGCTCCATGAGGGCAGGAACCTTATCAGTCTAGAGCAACTCATGGCATCTGAGCTTTGGTAGGCACATAATTAATACTGCTGGAACAAATCAATGACTTTCATTTTTATATTCAGCAATTACATAGTGCTTACTATAGTATCAGACACTGTCCTAAAGATTTTCTAATTACTAACATTTTTAATTCTCATAACAATCCTGTGAGGATAGAATTAACATTATCTCCATTTAACTGATTATGACTGAGTTGCACAGTGGTTATGCCACATGCCCAAGTGGGAGACCTAGGTAAGATGCACACCTGGCAGCTGGCTCTTGACTCTTCTCTCTCATCATCTGTGCCATGCTTCCTGCATGAGTTATTGAATGATTTGATGAACAAGTTGGCTACTAAGAAACGGATCATCTCTGGTGGGCTTAGAATGCCCAGTTCTGATTTTAAAGAGCAAAGATTGACTGTGAAATCTGTGGTTCAGCCCAGATATTAGTGCTTAGAGGTCCAACCAGTGGCTGCAGGAGCTCCCTTCTCACTTACTGTTAGTGCACCACGCATGCTTGGAAGAGTTGTTAATTGGCAGTGGAGGGTTATGAGTGCTCATAAAATATTTAACATCTATTTAATATTGTTATGTAACTTTGATTAGTTGAACATATACCAACTAGTTCACTCATGGGGAAAGACTGCTAGGGTTCTCAGGGAGGAAAGACCTCCAAGGCATATTTTTGCTATTCTTTATAAAGCAACCATGTCATTTTACAAAGTTTGTTCAACCATTTTATAGTTCTTGCTGTTGAATTTTTGTAGTGTACTCCAAATAATTTTACACTCTTTATGGTCTGACACGACTAATCATCTGCAAATAGGATGAGTCATAAAAGAAAGGATGTTCCTCATTTAATCTTCAGAGCCATTTTTCTGTTAACCACCATTAAAAAGCTGTGGGTATATTCATTTCTTTCCATCGAGGACATTAGTCTTCCCTTGTTGCAGACAACTTTCTTTGTCCTTCTTTGGGTAAAACTTAATCCTACTGAACAAGTTTCAGCTGTTGTACAAATTCATATTTTTTATACTGATAGGAAGCAGTCAGACATTTCAACTATTCCGTTTTGTTTAAAAGTAAGTTAACAGTTCAGTTCACTCTTAAGAAGGCACCAATGAAGGAATTGTACAGGAATGTGTTTGTGGCCAACTGAATGTTTGTGATTAAAAATACTTGTGAAAGTAACCCTGCTAGACTTGATACAGTCCTGTAGCCTGGGAGAAATTCATCGAGGGAGAATCCACTAATGCTTGAAGTGGTAGATTGTGACCTCTGGCACTGGTAAATACCAGCCAAATGATGCATGGGCTTCACTTCCCAGTTACTAGCCCTTACATAATTTCCTTTACTTCACAGCAACATGAGTCTCCAATTTTTAGAATTACAGAGATCTGACATAACAAGATACATTGTGATAACAGGCTCCCCTAAACACCCACCACTCTCTCCTCTTATCTCTGTTCCTAACCCAGAATTATATTTATTTTCTGGAAAATTGAAAAGTATTAGGAAAATCAGTATTTTGCACACTTTCTCTATCTCAGATTTCCCACTACCAAATCATCTAACCTAATCTTATGAATTAGTGGCTAAAAGCGTGGGCCTGAGGTTAAACAGATTAGAGGTAGCTAAGGGAAATCTATTAGAAAGTATCCTCACCACTGAATAGCTGTCTAATTTGGGATGAGTAACAAATAAAAAAAATCAGTCAGTTTATTCATCTGTACAAAGGGGATAATATTGCCCACTTCATAAAATGTAGGGGCATTAAAGAAAATCTGTTTTTAATAGCGTATCCAATAATTCATCAACAAAAAACCCCCAGGTTACAGTAAATAGTAAAAGCTTAGCTTATGGTCAAACACGTATTTGCCTCCAGCTACCACCAGCTGGTAAGAGTTAGAATGAATTCAAATTAACTTAAGGAAATAAATGATTAATTAATAAAAATTTAAAATAATACTGGGGAGTCTCATAGAACCCCAGGACAGGAACGCCACTGGAAGAATTAGAAGAGGAGTTCACAACCAGCAGGGATCCTTCTGTCTCTCAGCTGTTCACATTTCTGAATATCCACTTGATCCTACTCTCTTCCTTTCTAGTTTCTTCCATTAACTTGACTGGATGGTGGAAGTCATGACCATTAACCCATTTCAAGGGTTATCAGGTCAGCCTTCTTTTTTTTTTTTTTTTTTTAGTATTTATTATTTATTTATTTATTTATTTATTGGCTGTGGCACGCCTTAGTTGTGGCATGTGGGATCTTTCGTTGCAGCATGCAGGCTCTTCAGCACAGTGCATGGTCTTCCCTCTAGTTGTGGCGTGTGGGCTCCAGAGCACATGGGCTCTGTAGTTGTGGCATGCAGGCTCTCTAGTGGTGATGCGTGTGCTCCGTAGTTGCGGCACGTGGGCTTAGTTGCCCCTCAGCATGTGGGTCTTAGTTCCCTGACCAGGGATCGAACTGGTGTCCCCTGCATTGCAAGACAGTTTCTTAACCACTGGACCACCAGGGAAGTCCATGTCAGCCTTTTAAGAGGGAAAAGTTGCTTATGTTGTCTTCAAATCTCTGAGGAAAGGGTTACTAGTGCACTTTGCCTGGTGAGCCCACTACTGATCTAGTAGCTGAGGCCAGGTTGCTCCTTGCTACAATTGTGTTGCTGGATGGGGTTAGCTCTAGGAACAATTTAGTTTCTAGGAAAGGCGTTTCGCAGGTGGCAGTGTCAATCGCCAGCCTTTTCCAGCTGTCTAGCTCTCTTCTTATGTTGGACCATGTGTACCTTCTCCCTGGGTCATTTCTTTTTTTTCTTCCAGTTTTATTGAAATATAATTGACATACAGCACCATATGAGTTTAAGGGGTACAGCATAATGGTTTTACTTATTGTACACCATGAAATGATTATCACAATAAGCTTAGTGAACATCCATCATCTCATATAGATACAAAATTAAAGAAAAAAAAGTTTTTCCTTATGTTGAAAACTCTTGGGATTTACTCTTAACAATTTTCATATATGACATAAAGCAGGGTTAATTATATTTATCATGTTGTACATTATATCCCTAGTACTTCTTTATCTTATAACTGGAGATTTGTACGCTTTGACTGCCTTCATCCAATCCCCATTCCCCTCATCCCTGCCTCTGGTAACCACAAATCTAATCTCTTTTTCTAATAGTTTGCTTGCTTATTTTTGAAGTATAACTGACCTACAATCTATCTTAGTTCCTGTTGCACAAAATAGTGATTTGATATTTCTATACATTTCAAAATGATCACCACAATAAGCCTAGTTATACTCTGTCACCATACAAAGATATTACATAATTACTGACTATAGTCTTCACATTGCATTTCATACCCATGATTTATTTATTTGGCAATTGAAAGTTTGTACCTTTTAATCTCCCTCACTTATTTTTTTATCCCCACGTTGCCCTCTCCTCTGGCAACTAGCTGTTTGCTCTCTATATCTAAAACTCTGTTTCTGTTTCGTTATGATTGTTTATTTGTTTTGTTTTTTAGATTCCACATATAAATGAAATCATACAGTAATTTACTTTCTCTGTCTGACTTATTTCACTTAGCGTAATACCATTTAGGTCCATCCATGCTGTTGCAAATAGCAAGATTTCATTCTTTTTTTGTGGCTAATATTTCAATGTTTGTATATATCACATCTTCTTTATCCATGTATCTATTGACGGACACTTAAGTTGGTTGCTTATCTTGACGATTGCAAATAATGGTGTGATGAACATAGGGGTGCATAAATCTTTTCTAATTAGTGTTTCAGTTTTCTTTGGATAAATACCCAGAGTGGAATTACCGGATCATATGGAAGTTCTATTTTTAATTTTTAAGGAATCTCCATAGCAGCTGTACCAATTTACATTCCCACTAACAGTGCACTAGGGTTCCCTTTACTCTGCATCCTTTCTGACACTTGTTATTTCTTGTCTTTTTGATGTAGTGGATTCTGATATGTGTGAGGTTTCTCATTATGGCTTTGGTTTGCATTTCTCTGATGATTAGTGTCACTGAGCATCTTTTCATGCTTCTGTTGGCCATCTGTATATCTTCTATGGAGAAATGTCTATTAAGGTCCTCTGCCTGTTCCATTGATCTGTTTGTTTTTGTGCTAGTACCATACTGTTTTGACTACTGTCAAAACAGTAATCAGATTTTTTAAATCAGATTTTTTTTTGTTTTGAGTTTTATGAGTTCTTTGTATATTTTGGATATTAACACTTTATCAGATATATCATTTGCAAATAACTTCTCCCAGTCAGTCTGTGGCCTTTTCATTTTGTTGAGAGTTTAATTCACTATACAAAAGTTTTAGTTTTTTTAGTCCCATTTATTTATTTTTGCTTTTGTCTACTTTGCCTCAGGAAATATATCCAAAAAATAATTTACTAAGACCAATGTCAAAGAGCTCACTGTCCATGTTTCCTTCTAGAAGTTTTATAGATTCAGGTTTTACATTTAAGTCTCTAACTTATTTTGAATTTATTTTTGTGCATGGTGTGAGAGAGTAACCGAGATTGATTCTTTTGCACATAACTGTTCAGTTTTCCCAACACCATTTATTGAAAAGGCTGCATTTTCCCATTGTATATTCTTGCCTCCTTTGTTGTAGATTAACTGCCCATATAAGTGTGGGTTCATTTCTGGGCTCACTATTCTGTTCCATTGAGCTATCTGTTTGTTTTTGTGCTAGTACCATACTGTTTTAACTACTGTAGCTTTGTAGTATAGTTTGAAATCAGAAAATATGATATTTTCAGCTTTGATCTTCTTTCTCAAGATTATTTTGGCTATTCATGGTCTTGTGTGTTTTCATATAAATTTTAGAATTATTTGTTCTAGTTCTGTAAAAACGGCAATTGGTATTTGGATAGATATTACATTGAATTTATAGATTACTTTGGGTAGTATGGTCATTTTAACAATATTTATTCTTCCAGTCCATGAACACAGTATATTTTTCTATCTCTTTGTGTCATCAATTTCTTTCATCAGTGTCTTATAGTTTTCCAAGTACAGGTCTTTAACCTCCTTAGTTAGGTTAGCTCCTAGGTATTTTAAAAATTTTGATGTATTTGTAAGTGGGATTGTCTTTTTAATTTCTCTTTCTGATAGTTTGTTGTTAGTGTATAGAAATGCAACAAATCTATATATTAATTTTGTATCCTGCAACTTTACCTAATTCATTGTTGAGTTCAGAAGGCTCAGAGGGTCTTAAGGCAGCTGGACTGCTGGTGGGTTGAGCCTGGTCCCTGGACTAATAAGCTAGAAGGAGGATTCTAAAGTGGCACTTGCTAGCACCAACGTCCTCATGGTAGAATGAGCTCCCCAAAATGGCTGCTGCCAGTGTCTATGTCCCCAGGATGAGCTCCAGTTGCCTCCTGCCTCTCTAGGAGGTTCTCCAAGATCAGCAGGTGGTTCTGATCCAGGCTCCTTTCAAATCACTGCTTCTGCCATGGGTCCTGGAATGTGTGAGATTTTTGTATGTACACTGTAAGAGTGAAGTCTCTATTTCCCATAGTCCTCCAGCTCTCCTGAAAATAAGCCCTGCTGGCCTTCAAATCCAAACATTTTGGGGGCCTGTCTTCCTGTTATAGGACCCCTGCACTGGGGACCCTGGTGTAGGGCTTAGACCTCTTGCTCCTTGGGAAGAAACTTTGCAATTGTAATTATCCTCCCATTTGTGTGTCCCATACCCACCTGGGAATATGGGTCTTGACTAAACCATGCCTCTACCCCCTCCTACCCATCTTGTTGTGGTTCCTTCTTTATACCTTTAGATGTAGAAGATCTTTTCTGATAGTCTTCTTGTCTTTTATCATCAATGTTTGCTCTACAAATAGTTGTAATTTTGGTGTGTCTGTGGAAGGAGGTGAGCTCAAGTTATTACTTGATTATCTCTTGAGTCATTTCTTGGTGTTCCTGGCTGCCAGTGTTGTTGATGTCATTCTACTCCCAGGCATAGAACCCTTCTGCAGTATTTATTTTAGCAGCACAGTAACTGCCATGATGCAATTGTAGAGGTTCTCAAAAGTGCCCTTCTGATCCATGTGTCTTTATTTCTCCTCATCCCACTGGATTATAGACTCTCAATACTTGGAAGGGAGCTTAGAAAACAAAAATCACACGCACACATGCACAAACACACACATTATAAGGATGAGAAAACCGAAGCCCAGAAAGATGAAGTCCTTAGCCAGTATTACATAGCAAATTAATAAAATCATGACCAGAAGCCGGGTTTCTGTATTTGTAGGCTAGTCTTTTTCCTAAACTACTTTGGGTATTTCTCAGTCACCAGTCATTACTCACGATCCAGTTATTTCTCCAAAGATGCAGTTGTTTCTGGGTCTGGAGCACTTTTCTCAACATTAAGTGTAGCTGCCTTTCTAAACCTACTCTGATTACAACTTTGCTGATTATATCCAACTTCAGAAAAAGCATCTTCTGCACAGGATTGTGAACTTTACTTGCTTTTGCCTTAGGGGCAACAAAGCACAGCTGAAAGGGATTTAAATTACAGATTGTAATACTCATCTTTGTTATCCATTTTTCTTTCATACATTCCTTGTTATTAGTACATATATTAAGAAGCTAAGTATTCCATTAATGACACTTTTGAAAGTTATTTACAGGTAAGGACAGGAAGCCATGTATAATAATGAAGAGTTTGGACATCATCCTGAGACTTAGTATGAATATGCCTGTGCCTTTGAGGTAATCTGCCTTTTTTTGCCGAAACCTAGAGGGAAAGGGATCACTGATTCCTGAAAGAAATAATTGAAGACTAGTGAGAGAGGGCCTGATGGAAAATTCTTTCATCTGCTTTTTGGTGACTCTCCAAATAAGCCTAAATATTATGTATTTGAAAAAATAAGGATTATTCTATAATTACTACCTAATGTCAAATATTTCCAAAACTGTCATGATATACTGAGCTCCATGATTATTTGTTTATATTTTATATACACTCTCTATTGCTGTAATATCTGTATACTGTTCTTCCTCTCATTTATAGTTTACATCTACTGGTATTGGGTTCTCTGAATAGTACAATCTTTTAAAAGTCACCCCTTCTCCAGTCTAGTCTATATGGTTCTATAGATGATGTCTCCACCCTTAGATCCAAGAGGTGGCATGTAACCAAGATATGGCCAATTAGATCACTGAGGTCACCTGGTCATGATGATGGGCTCAGGAATAAGCATGTGTTCCAATCAGAGACTATGCGACTCCACTTTAAGACATTTGATGGAATTATTGGGTAGAATGTTGAGAAGGTAAATTGTAAGTTGAAGTTGGTGGCAACCACCAGGAAAAGTAAGTCTTTGATACTTAAGCCAACACAAAAAGAAGCAAAACTAAAAGATGAAGAGAGTAAGTTGGAGTTCAGTTGATATTGTTTGAATCTCTGAATAGCCATGCATAAAATTTTTTTTTGTTTTTTGGTTTTTTTAACTTAAGACAGTTTCAATTATTTTTATCTGTTACATGCAGTGAGAAGAATCCTGACCAATTCTGTGTAAAAACTTCTTTTATAAATCTGTATCTCATATAAGCACTCTCTGCTGTATCCATCTTACTTTTAGAAAAGTGAAACTCATTGAAAAGTATAATTGGAAAGAGTGCAAGATCCCAAAGCGGAGAATGTCATGTTTTCCAAAATGAAGAGAAAACACTGATAATTAAGAATAATAGGTTGGTACCAAAATTTGAATTTTTTAAAAAGTAAACTACAGTAATCAAGGTGGGATTTAAGCACACCTTAATTAATGAAGTTGGAGAGGAAGGAATGCACAGTGTGATGCTGGAGAGGAAAAACATCAGCACTTGGTAATAAAAATAACATTTATCCTCAGGTTTTTGTGCTTTTGGTGATAGGTAGATGATTCAGTGTGTTTGGAGACTGGGGAGTGGGGGCCATTATGAAAGAAAAGTTCACTGTTCTATCTTTGCTGAGTTTCCTTGATTTGGCACCAAGACAGCTAGTTTGAGAACTCTGGGAACTGGATCATAGGTAGATAAGTCCATGTGCATGTCCTGTGTGTAAAGAAGGTGGTTTAATAAGTGTAGGAGGAATTGGTTACATCATGGCTTATAGAGACAGAACACAAGGCCCAGGCTGGGGTGGTGGGAGCTTACAGAAATTGTGAGAACTAGATAGAACCTGCCATGGATAATCTTAAAAGGTAAGAGAGGTAAACTGAAGAAGGATGTATCATCTCTGTTTTACCCATATGATGAGGCTAAGGAAGATTAGCTAAAAGTAATGTTCTAGCTCACAGCCTATGTTTTTAAGAGGCTCCTCACATTATTATATAAATTGAGGAAAAAAGAATTGGAATTCTTGAGTTTTACTTTAATGTGAATTTAGCTGTCACATCAGTCAACTTTTTTCATAATCCGCTTATAGTTTAGTTTGTTTTAAAAAATAACGTGGCATTTGTGACAACATGGATGGACCTTGAGGGCATTATGCTAAGTGAAATAAGTTAGGTAGAGAAAAACAAATACTGTATGGTCTCACTTATGTGTGGAATCTAAAAGAAAATAAACAAAAAAAATATAATGTGGCAGATTAAAATTCTCAGATATGTGTTCAATGCAAAATATGATACCAAATAAAACATGGCAGTTGTTTTTTTCTTATAAGATACCACATGGTGACTATAGTTAACAATACCATATTGTATTCTTGGTGTTCCCTAAGAGGGTAGATCTTATATGTTCTCACCACAAAAGAAAGAAAGAAAGGAAGAAAGAAAGGAAGGAAGGAAGAAAGGAAGAAAGAAAGGAAGGAAGGAAGGAAAGAAAAGAAAAGAAAGAAGGAAGGAAAGAAAAGAAAAGAAAGAAGGAAGGAAAGAAGAAAAAGAAAGAAATAGGAAGAAAGAAAAAGAAAGAAAGAAAGAAGGAAAATGGTAACCATGTGAGGTGATGGCTGTGTTAATTAGCTTGAGTGTGGTGATAATTTCACAAAGCAAACATATATCAAAACATCAAATTGTACACCTTAAATTAATTCAATTCCTATTTGTTCATTATACCTCAATAAGCTTAAAAAATGCCATGTTTCTAAATAGGTAGATTCATGGTGAAAAAAATTCTCCTCAAAAATATTAACGTTAATGTTAGTTTAATAATAATTGCCAAAACTTTAATATGCTGGTGTCTATTAAAAATATGTTTATAATAACTCTGAGCACATTTTACAAAATTGACAAAAGGCCCAAAACAAAACCCAGAAAATTCTGACTTTCCCAGTCCAAAAACCATTCCCCACAGGCAACAACTTTTAATTTTCGAAGTTATTTCCTTGAGTATTTACTCCAATTTTTGAAAATAATATAGCCTGCTGCTTTTCCTTCATTTATTGATTTTATAAATTATCTGTTGATATTTTGTAATGCTAGATGAGCACTGAGCCTTTCCAGAGTTATCACCCTCTCTTTACTCAAATTGGTAAATAGTATTTACATTATTATGATTATGTAAATATTGTTCATTGCCAAGTAGTGGTCTATGATTACTCTTTATTTTACATTTTCTTATTTTTCCTTCATTTATGATATTTTTGGTTTTTGTTTATTTGCTCATTTGTTTTACTTATATGGCTGATGGCTGCAGTGATCGTCCCAATGAAGCATGCCTCCCTTTTCCTCACCCTTTGCAATGTGACTTAGCTATCTCTCCCATTAAAAAGCAGAGTCTATTTCCCTGCCTCTTAAATCTGGGCTAGACTTTGAGTTGTTTTTAACCAATGGAGTGTGAAAGAAATGATATTGTTCTACTTCTTAGATGAGGTCTTAAAAGAGTCATTGAAGTTTCTGCTTTTACTCTCTGGGAACCATGAGAAAACATGATGGGAAAAAGCCCAGATAAAAGACTGCAGGGAGAGAGGGACCAAACTATCCCAGCTGCCCTAGTCCTTAAAAGACTTTATATGCAACTGCAAAGACATAAGTAGGACCATGTACCACCAACGGAATTGCCCTAGAATCATGAGAAATAATAATCCATTGTTGCTTCATGTAAATTGTTCATCCCACAGAAATGGAGTAGAGATAGAACAATGTAGCATGATCTTATAACATAGTACCTCAAGGAGAAAAAGAAGGAGCGGAGATATGTCACTCACTAGCATTTCCCCAGTTAAATAGATGTATTCAAAGCAATACCCATTTTGTATTGTTATACAAACAGATACACACATACATACATAGTTGTATATACAGATACAAACAACAAATAAGACATCAAAATGGTTTCCTGTGGTGGGAGAAGAAATGAAGTGTGGCATAGGGATGAAAGGAAATCAAAAAATTAGGAAGATCAGGCAAGGACCAATGACAATAGTGGCCATGAAATGAGGAGTATGCTGAACTCAGCTCTCTGCTTTTGAAGTATACTCGCCCCTTCAAAACCTACCACTTACCATACTCAGACTCATTAAATCAAAAACTCTTTAGTGATGCACAGCCACTGGTATCACTTTAAAGTTCCCCAGACTATGCTAATGTGATAGACGATCATGGTTAATAACCATTGATCTGGTATAGTAAGGTTATTTTCTAAATTACATTGTATGTGTTTATTAACTTACTCTGTTTGATTTTCTGGACTTCTCCTGGAATATTCTGCCTCCAATTGGCTCTCATCTGTAGATTTATAGACCATACTGGGATTTCATGTTGCAACTCTCTTCAGTCAGTTACACTATTTCTTATACGTCAGCATTTTACTTTAATTGGTTTACCAACTTTTGTGAAGTACATTATTCGATATCTTAGTAACAAAGCAAGCATAAGAGGTAAAAAAGAAATGTTTACTCCAATGCATCACCTTAGCATAATTTAATTAACTAAACATATACAAATATTAATATTCTTATATAGGCTGCAAGAATCTATCATTTAAAACAAAGAATAAACATGGCATAACACTTAAAAGCATCCAGGACATTATGCATGGGATTTTGCGTGATTCAGGAAATGCAGTGGTTATATTAATAAAATAATTCTAATAGCACTTCCAAAATGCATTCTTTACAGAACCATGTGACAATTAGTTGTTTACTAATCCCTTTACTTACAAAATCTAAAGATACAGATATTTAAGAATAAGCATCATAAATTTTAGATTATAGGATTAAGGATTATACTCTTGTAAATTTGGACTTTTACAAAAGTACATCTACCAATAAGATGACCCAGGACAACTGATGAATATAAGTTATATACGAAGTGTTCTAATACTCGATGATTGCTAAGTAAAAAAGTACATTTATATAATATTTATGCTTAAACCCATTGGCTTTAAAATGTCTGTACCTGTGTACCTAATTCCGAAGGATCAAAAAAGAAAAAAAAAAAGAGAGAGAAAGAAAAATTACGTACTTGCCTTTCTCTTCACTTCTAAAGGAAATCTAATTCTGTTCTTTCTCTAGGATGAGAGAGGAATTTAGAGGGGCACAATGAAATCAGAAAATATAATCTAGCCTTGATTGTCTAGCAGTCTGGAAATCCTTAAGAAATTTGCTACAGAGCCATTCTTGGGATTTGAAGCAAATAGGACCTGTTTTTGAGGTGGGAACAGTAAAATCGCATTTGCCAAACTATTTCCCCCTCTGTTTGACATCCTGTTAAGATTCTCTACCATGCACTTCCAACAGCCCCCTTTAAAAGAATTCCCCAAAGTCTCATTTCATCCACAAATTCCTCCCTAACAATTCCTGCCCTGCTATGGCCCCAACTATTTTTAGATGACAGTCATAAAATGAGGAACAAAGTATAAATGACCAGAAGTGTTAAGCACCCTCTCTAAGACTAAAAATATGCTGCTAGTTGATGTTGTAAGGGTCATAGCTTTTCCTTGACCTGTAGCTTTTATGCAGGCTCCACAGTTTATCTAAGTCTATTTTGATCACTCAAACCATATAATCTTCTCATAGAAAAGCATTTTTTCCCTTTTATACCTCTAAACTTTATTTTACATGCTCAAGAGTTTGACTCACTGCCTCTTATAAATTCCAATATTTATTAGTATCTTAAAAGGACTCTAGAGAACATTTTGATTAAAGAATCTAACCATAAAATCATCTTTTATAATCCTGAAGATTTATATTTTTGTAAAGGCATGTATATTATATATATACACATATATGCATACATGTTATACGTGTGTGTGTGTGTGTGTGTGTGTGTAAGGGCTGCTGACAATAATTTCAGTGAAGCACTTGACATCATTTATTTAACGATTCACTAGTCTAGGTAGACTAATTTCCATGCAGCTGGAAAGGACCAAAAATAAAAGTCATGAATGGAGGTGAATTGCCAGTGTTAGTAATAACAGAAGTATCCTATTTCATTGTTCCATAATTTTTCTACTTTCTATAACCACCCAGAAGCAACAAAAAGCACACTGTTTTGTACTATTTTAGAAACTTTATTGCATTTCCCTCTTATACTTTTAACAAGAAATACAACATGATTACTTCAAACATACCCACATAATTTAAAACACTAAAATTTTAAACTCTGTACTGTAGTTTTGCTCTCTGCCTCCCTAGCCTTGTTCCTTCTTGTAGAAATCCATCCTAGATTCGTGTTTGGGAATCCAAATAGTCAAGGCTATAGGTTACCCAGGCCTAAACCCTTCAATGTATCCTGTTACTTTGGTTACTTTGGTGATTGGTTTCCAGATGGGCACCTCAATGAGAGGTAGCATGAGGCAATGGAATTCTGCAAATGTTGTGAAAGAGGCTTCTCTTTCCCACTGACGTGCAGTCTGGGAGCATGTGAGGAGATGATTCATTCACCTTGCCCCCACAATGGGAAAATCCTAGAGCTTCTGGGGTCATATTAATGAGCCTCAGAATAAAACTAAAATGGAGAGAGGAAGGCCTGATAGATGAAGAGAAACTGAGAGCTAATAACATTTGAATCCCAAATCCATCCATGTTGGCCTCCCTCCTTCTGAATGTTTCTGATACTGATAGATGAGTTTGAACTGGTAAAGTCTCTTTTATTGTTTTCTGTCACTTACATTCTGAGAACACAATCCTTGATTAGAGTAGGCGTTATGTTTTCCAAAGATACTGCTCCCAGGAAATTTCTCAGCAAAACTTTTCCATGGTCAAATACAGTTAGGGAATGCTAAATGTAACACTATATTTTTCTTCAGGAAAATGTTATTTTAATACCAGTCCCCTCGTTAAAAACTGTTGCACATAAAATGAAAATCTTTCATATAGCCTATAAGATTCTGCATGAATTTACCCTTCACTATTGCTTCTGCTCCTTTGTGGGCCTCTTGTTTACTGTGCCCTAGCCCCTCTGGTCTTTTCTTTCTCCAGGATAGCAAACTCTCTCCTGCCTCAAGGCTTTGGATTTGGTTTTCACTCTGCCTGGAATGCCTCTCTTTGTCTGGCTAATTTCTATTTCTTTCTGCTTTAGCTTAAATCTCACTTCTTACCAGAGTCCTTTCCTAAAGCCATTCTCCAATTAAACCGGTACCTCTTGTTCATTCTTATAGTATCTTATTCTTTCTCTTCATAGCACCATACAGTGTAAATATTTACTCAGTCTAAATATTTACGTCATTATTTAATTTCTCACTTCCTATTACTTCGAAAACCCTGTGAGGACAGAAACCATACCTGATTTGTTGACATTTGTTTGCACAAAATATGGTGCTGTTCTTGGCACACAGTAGGGACTGGATAAATATTTATTGCCTGAATGCTATCTAGAGCCATGAGGCATCTTAACATGTTACACAGAATTTTGATGAAGAATCCTGTTTAAATTTGTTTAATCCATATTTTCCCAAATTTATTTAAAAACTGAACTTTTTGTGAGTGATTAACATGAATGAATATTGCTGGATACTATTATTCTATAGCTCACATTTCAAGAAACACTTTCTACATTGTTTAGGTCATTTATCATTTAAATACTCAAGACTAAAAGCCTAAATGTATACTTTTGTGAGCATTGGATGGTTCTAAGCTTTAGAGGTTCAGATGAGACATAGCAACACGGATATTTAAGGACATTAACCCTGATCATTTTAGGCAGTATTCTGTAGTATGTATATGTTACTTTTTCTATGCTGTTTTTCATGGGGGAAGACTTTACAGTATTTATCTTAAAAATCATCAGTACGGACATCTGTATGATATTAGACTGTAAAGAACTAGTGTATACTCCCTTAGATAAAAAAAAATACTTAATCATTGTGCATTGAATTATATTGTTCTAGCTTTTATTTTTTAAGGATCCCTTAAATTAGATAGTGACAGTCAAATACATTGTTATGAGGATTAAATACTTCCCCAGGGCATGTTCTAAAGTTCTACGAAAATAGGTTCATATTCCAGTAAATGGTGATGACTTTAGAATATCCTCATTTACATTTGAAATGTATATTTTACCAATACAGAAAATTCCATATAAATGTCTTTTGAAAAAATCTCAAAAGACCATTTAAAGCTGGCACTTGCATTGCTTTCCCTACAGAATTCGGAGCCTAATTTTATAACTGCACTCTGCCAAAAGCAGATGAGACAAGTCCAGGAATATTTCAAATGACCACATACATCAACAATCAAATTTTCAAGCCCAGTTTCCTAAATCCAGAGCACACTGATGTGCAAAAAGCATTGAAAATGTCCATTAAACTGAGCAGGTATAGAGTGAATTATTATTTGCTCTACCAGCTGGAATTCTATCCCCAGTGCAGATTTCTTTTGAAATCTACAAGCTCCTCACTAACCACATGCATGCATAACTTGCTCAAGGAAGGGTTGGGAAAATGTCATGGGCTGAACCCAACACACCTCTTCTCTTCTGCCCATCTAGATCTACTTTCCAAACTTCATTGTAAGCCAATGGGTTTCAAACTAAGAGTTACCAAGAAATGTTTCAGTTTTCCACTTATGGTTTGCCCAACATCTTCTGTGATGACTTTTCCAGTGTGTTCAAATTCATTTTCAACAGCTGTAAAATTTAAGAGGTTTTTCTCTCCTTATTGCCTCCACGCTGGAACACAAAACACACCCATCACCCTTTTGGAATTTTCACTTAGAAAACCCGGGGAACAAAGGAGAGCCCCATTTTACTGCACCTGAGAGCAAGATAGGAGAAAGAGAGTCTCTTCGATAAAATAGTGCACAGGTATCCTGCAAGAGACAGACCTTGGCTATGCCAAGATCTGTTTATCTTGTAGAGATAGGGCACTGAGATCAGACTAGTACAAGGTTTTCTAATTGGCTCCTTTCAATTTCCCCCAACCTCTTTGGATTTGAAGCTTTTCTCGTTTCATCCAGAAGAAAAGAAAAACAGTTGGGACTGCATGGCAGGTATGCCCAGTCAAAGGAGAAAGAGAAGGAGTAGAACTGTGGGAAGAGGAAAGAGGTGGTGTGTGAAGGTAAACCTGGAAGGCAAGTGGTGAAGTGGTGGAAGGGGAACCTTCACCTTACTTTGGAAGGAACCCTGAAAAGTAACAGGCTCCATGGGGAGCAGGAGAGGGAAAGACTGTGCACAGGAGAGCATGGTTGGCAGAAATGGGTAGAAAAACTCCTCCAGATTGGCTGCCGGGTGAGACTGCTGGGAACAGACTGTTCTGTGATGAGAATTGTTCAGCACATTCCTATAGGTAACTTGTGTCTGATTGATGAGCCAGCACTAATGCATTTTCAGTGATGATTGTATCATCCCTCTTGTCCAATATTATGGTCAGAGTAACAGGTTTTTGCAAAGGTTAAAAACAAACACCTCATGCAACCTGGCACATTCGAGAATAAATGTATTCAATTGTTGTTTGTAGAATATGAATATGTTTAAGATAAAATTCTAAATCACTTTACACAATATCAAACATACATTTACCAAGGTTTATATAGAATTCCAGGCACATATAAGAAGCTCAGTGCAGAATTAAAACAAAAAGTGGCTGAGATTCTCTACACACACACACACACACACAGCATCATTGCCTTTGTTGATTCTGCTGATAAAGTTTATTAGTGTTTCATATTTGTTCTGAAGATGCTTTGAGTTCCTAAGATAATTTTGATCATTTAAAACAAGGAGTTTTACTATTGGACTCTCGTATAAAAGTGAGAACAAAGAAGAAAACATTTATATTGGGTTGGCCAAAAAATTCACTTGGACTTTTCCATAAAACGTTATGGAAGAACCCGAACGAACTTTTTGGGCAACCCACTGTCTCTGTAAGTTCAAGTTTTTATATGTTAGAGATTCCATTTCTTTGCTTTTCTCTAGGGTCAGTGATGATCCCAGCAGTGGTGGCCAATATTTCTTGATCCATGAGTTAATATCATTTTATGAGGCTTTAGGTATAATACAGTGAACATGGTTCTTATGTTCACTTGAAAATGGAGAACAGATTAAATAATATTTATAAAGCTTCACATTAAAGTTAAGTAACAGCTGAAATAAAAATATGTCTAAAATAAGACAGACTAAATTTCTTCTGCAAAATCTTTATCCAATTAATTTTTAAGTATATCAAGAGGGTCAGGGAGTAAATCTCCAAAGAAAGTCTTAACAACATTGGAAAAAGGGTAAGAAATACAAACAAGCACAAAACATCCTCAAATGAAGAAAACAAAGGAAAAAAAGAAGAAGCAGACATCAAGAAATTCAACTTTCAAGACCCAAAAGCACAATCAGCTAAAAAATACACAAATAGAAAACAGAAATTAAGAAAATGAGAGATAGTTTAAGTGTAGAAGAAACCACCAACAAATGGGAGAAAGAGGAGCTTAATTATATTTAAAGTACAGGAATGGAGATTGGAGCCAGCTAAATGAATGGCATATGCTTCAACAGAGAAATTTTAAAAGAATAGTACGAGTCTTTGTATTTAAATGTAAAATAAATTGAGAGATGCAGTGAAGAATGAGATAGAGTGTTATATTTTAAAAAGGATGTAAATATACCTATAAAACATCCCATTTATGTTGTTCAGGAGGCTCTAGCTTTCATTTATACCCAGATTTTCAGCCTGGGATTCAGGTATGCTTGCGTATGTAGGGAGGGTTTATAGGATGGGCCCACCAGGAGGCGGTTTATCTGGTGGAAGACAGAGGTACCTGGAAAAAAATCTCTTTCTAAAGAGAAAAGGACAGGCATTTGAGATTATTGTGTTAATAACATGTCAGTCAACTGAGGGGCAGTCCTCTCTGAAAAGAGCACAGTGTTTCTTATTCCTCATCCACCATATATGAAGTTCTCCTGCAAACCCCCTGCACCTGAAGCTCAACCTCCGTTCACCTCCCTGCCCTCTACCCCTTCCTCTCCACGTGACACAGCCTGTCATTGGCACAAGAAGAGCACCATCAGGGGCCTGGAGATGAGGAAACCCTGACATGGCATGAATATCAGAACCATGTGGTGGAAACACTCAGCAAAGGTACACCCTCTTGTGAGGGTTTGAGGGCACATGAGACCTGGAAGAGGCAGAGAACCTGGCAAAGAAAATGGCACCTGCTACATGATAGCAGAAATGGCTTGTTTGTGGGCCCACATGAAACATCCCCAGGGAACTCCTAGGAACAGTACAGAGACTCTGAAGGAGAAGCTGGATTTCCATGAAGTTTGTTGGTGGGACTTGAGTCAAAGAAAAAAAATGTGTGTCACAAAAATGCATGTCACCAAATTGTAACCCTGCCTTGGTTTGAGACCAAAGTGGTCTATAGGATTGGGGCCATGATTCAAATTATAAAAGGCATAGGATGTACAATAACACAATCAAAGTGCAGAGAAAAAGAAGTAATGGTATTTAGAATATATGCCAGTTACTCTATCCAATAAAACCATCTTTTAAGGAAAAGGAAAAAATAAAGACAATTTCAGGTAAACAAAAACCAAGACATTTATTATACAAATACCCTCATGAAAGTAATTTCTAAAGAATGTCCTTAAAGACAAAGATCTGAGACATGAGATGAAAAATATAGTTTGGAAAAATATAATTTAATAGAAATGTATGAAATTTTAATAGTAATGAATCATTGTGGGATTAAAAATTCAAGATTGAACTGAATGAAGTACTATCACTACCTTGAATGGATGACTGGAGTTAAGGCACTTTAAGATGCTTGTATTATTCAGAAGAATAAAGGTATTTATTTAGCTTTAGAATTTAATAAGCTACTTTAGTATTTTCAAATGTGTAGTGTTAAAACTTTAAAAATAATTTATATTAAAACTTTAAACTGTAGAACACTATAGAGAAATAGTTTATATCTCCCAAACTATCAGAGAAAATATTAAATTATGGAGGAAGAAAATAATCTAAAAAAGCAAGAAAGAAAAAAAACTAAAGTGGGCAATTAAAAGTAGAATATAAGATGGTAGAGGTTAATCCAAATATATCAGTAATTATATGTAAATAAAATGATTTCTTCTTGAAAATCAAAGATTGTTAGACTGAATAATAAAAACAAAAGTTTGAATTTAAAAATGAAGAAACATATGCTATGTAAATATAAATCAAAACAAGGCTAGTTTAGCAATATTAATAACACAGAAAATGTATTTTAAGACAAAAAGCAATATTAGTGATAATTAAGGATGATATAGTGCTTCTAAACTTTAATGTGCTTATGATGAAACTTTCAAAATATAAAGAGAAAGTGTTGATATATCTACATAAGAAATTGACAAATCAACTATGAATATTGAACATTTTAATATTTCTCTCAGTATTGATAAACAAGTAGATAAAAGATATCAATAAGACTATACAGATAACACAATTAACATGATTGAACACAATTAACAAGATTGATTTTATGGACATATGCAGAACATTGGACCCCATCATTGTGAGTACATATTCTTTGCCAGCATGAAGTATGTGTGTGTGTATGTATATATACATACATGTGTATTATGTATAAATATGTGTATTTATATATATATAAATTCATAATGTGTAAGCCCATGTAGCATCTCAAAACAAATTTCAAACATCTTTATTTAGACATTTATCTATCCAAATTCAGTTTTAGAAATTAAAAGTAAGAAAATAAACCTTTAAAAATGTTTAAAAATATTGATGTTTTTGTGTCCAAGAAGAGATAGTAGTGAAAATTTTTAAGTACTCAAAACTGGTTATTATTTCATAATAAAGATGGCATGATTAGAGATGAAACAAAGGCATAAAAGATAATATTGCAAAAAAACTTTTAGTAAACATGTTGAATATTTAGCTGAAATACTTAAATTCCTAGATTTAAAAAGTATCAAAATTGTCATAAATAATAAATAAAACCTGAGTAATCCTACAACAGTGTAATAATTTTGTTCAGTAGTTTAGGTTTTTCTCCCGAATACCATTTCATACGCTTGATATTTTGATTCACATTACTACCAAACAAACCCCATAAGCATGTCTTTTTTATTAGCAGAGAGAGATCATCTCTTGGACTACACAAAAATATAAAAAGTAAATATAATAATTAGAAGGGAATAAACAATACTATTATTTTTTTTGCAGAGTCTGTGATTATGTACACAACAAAGCCAAAATTAGAAGTGTACAAATGATTATTAGAATTCACTGGAGATTTTAACAAGATTGATATGATTGATACACAGGAGTCCATTGTATTTCTGTACACTGGAGAGAAAATGTTAAGCAAGAAATTTAAAAAGAAATAATTTGCACTAGCAACTGAAAATATAAAGCACCTAACAGTAAATCTAATAAACAATGTAGAAGACTATTTTGGGGAAATTTATCAAACTGTTAAAAAAATATTTTAAGGAAGGCCTATATAATGGAAAGAGATAGCATGATCCTGGAATAGGACACAAAGCTTAAAGGCATCAATTTCAGTTCTGTTTAATCTATAAATTGATGTAAAATCTCATTAAAATTCAATAGGATTTTTTTGATATATGTTAAATTTACATGAAAGATCAAAGGACCAAGAGGAGCCAAACCATTCCTGAAGAGGTAGCTATAGGGAAATGACTTACTAGCTATCAAAAAAAATTTAAGCTATAGTGAACAAGACTGTGATAGTGGAAGAGCACTGGACAAATTTTCTAAAGTAATCAAATAAAGGGCTTGGAAATAACACAAAATCTGTGGAAACAAGGAGGGCAGAGATGTGTTGCAGATAAATGGGGAAAGGAAGGACTACTACTCAGTAAATGGTACTGAAAACAAAATATCTCTGTGGGGAAAAATGGAACTGGATCTCTACCTCACAATACACACAAAGACAATTCCAAATAAATTAAAGACTTAAATCTCAAAGATAAAACATAAAAAATATGTAGGAGAAATTTTATAAGCCTACAGTTAGGAAAGAATTTCTTAAGCAGGACTCTAAATATGTAAATTGTAAACTATCAATACTTCTCCAAGACAACTCAAAAGAAAAATAAGCAAGGACATGAGACATTTCACTGTAAACATAAGTGATCAATAAAAATGTGAAAAAATACTCAGCTTTGCTAATAATGAAATAACATTTCACACTAAACTGACTTGCAAAAGTGTTAAATGTCAAACTAAGTGTTGATAAGGTTATATACCAAAAGGAATTCTCATTCATTACAGATGAATATATATATAGGGTCAACTTCTTTGGAAGACAACTGAGCCTCACCTAGTTATGTTGAACTAACTCTATAATAGCTATTTCATTCCTAAGGCATATACCCTAGAGTAACACTTATACATATTTACACGGAATTAAACAGAACATTGAATGTTCACAAGAGAACCATTCAGATTATTAAAAACACTACTAAAGTCCATCAAGAGACAAAACAATTTTTAAAAATTTTTTATTGGTGTATAGTTCATTTCCAATGTTGTGTTAGTTTCAGGTGTACAGCAAAGTGAATCAGTTATACATATACATATATCCACTTTTTTTTTTTTAAGATTCTTTTCCCATATAGGCCATTCCAGAGTACTGAGTAGAGTTCCCTGTGCTATATAACAGTTTCTTATTAATTATCTATTTTATATATAGTAGCATGTATATGTCAGTCCCAATTTCCCAATTTATCTCTCCCCCACCTTATCCACTGGTAACCATAAGTTTGCTTTCTACATCTGTGACTCTACTTCTGTTTTGTAAATAAGTTCATTTATACCTTTTTCTTTTTAAGATTCCACATATAAGCTATATCATGTGACATTTGCCTTTCTGTTTCTCACTTACTTCACTCAGTATGACAATCTCTATGTCCATCCTTGTTGTTGCAAATGGCATTAGTTTGTTCTTTTTCATGGCTGAATAATATTACAATGTGTGTGTGTGCATGTGTGTGTGTGTATGTATAATATATACACTAAGTGTGGTGTATATATATATATGTATATATACAGCACATCCTCTTTATCCATTCCTCTGTCGATGAGCATATGAACATTTAGGGTGCTTCCATGTCCTGGCTATTATAAATAGTGCTGCAATGAACATTGGGGTGCATGTATCTTTTTGAATTATGGTTTTCTCTGGGTATATGCCCAGGAGTGGGATTGCAGGGTCATATGGTAGCTCTATTTTTAGTTTTTAAAGAAACCTCCATACTATTCTCCATAGTGGCTGTACCAATTTATGTTCCCACCAACAGTGTAGGAGGGTTCCCTTTTCTCCACACCCTCACCAGAATTTATTGTTTGTAGATTTTCTGATGATGGCCATTCTGACTGGTGTGAGGTGATACCTCATTGTAGTTTTGATCTGCATTTCTCTAATAATTAGTGATGTTGAGCATCTTTTCATCTGTATGTCTTCTTTGGAGAAATGCCTATTAGGATCTTCCACCCATTTTTTGATTGGCTTATTTGTTTTTTTGATGTTGAGCTGCATGAGCTGTTTGTATATTTTGGAGATTAATCCCTTGTCAGTTGCTTCATTTGCAAATATTTTCTCCCATTCTGAGGGTTGTCTTTTCATCTTGCTTATACTTTTCTTTGATGTGCAAAAGCTTTTAAGGTTCATTAGGTCTCATTTGTTTCTTTTTGGTTTTATTTTCATTACTCTAGGAGGTGGGTCAAAAAAGTCTTGCTTTGCATGATTTATGTCAAAGAGTGTTCTGCCTATGTTTTCCTCTACAAGTTTTATAGTGTCCGGTCTTACATTTAGGTCTTTCATCCATTTTGAGTTTATTTTTGTGTTTGGTGTTAGGAGTGTTCTAATTTCATTCTTTTATGTGTAGCTGTCCAGTTTTCCCAGCACCACTTATTGAAGAGGCTGTCTTTTCTCCATTATATATTTTTGTCTTCTTTGTCATATATTAGTTGACCATAGGTACATGGGTTTATTTCTGGGCTTTCTATCCTGTTCCATTGATCTATATCTCTGTTTTTGTGCCAGTACCATACTGTCTTTATTACCGTAGCTTTGTAATATAGTCTGAAGTCAGGGAACCTGATTCCTTCAGCTCCGTTTTTCTTTCTCAAGATTTCTTTGGGTGTTTGGGGTCTTTTGTGTTTCCATACAGATTGTAATTTTTTATGTTCTAATTCTGTGAAAAATGCCATTGGAAATTTGATAGGGATTGCATTGAATTTGTTGATTGCTTTGGGTAGTATAGTCATTTTCACAGTATCACTTCTTTGAATCTAAGAACATGGTATATCTCTCCATCTGTTTGTGTCATCTTTGATTTCTTTCAAGAGATGAAACAATTTTAACAGTGGCAATCCAACAATAAAATATTATACAGATCCGGAAAATTAATAAACCTTACATCAATGTGAATGAATCACAAAAATAAGTGATGAACATCTATTAGAATGACCAAAATCCAGAACACTTACAGCACCAAATGCTACAAAAGATATGGAATGATGGGAATTGTCATTCATTGCTAGTGGTAATGCAAAGTGCTACAGCCACAATGGAATATATTTTGGTAGTTTTTTACAAAACTAAACTTATTCTTATCATACGATCCAGCAGTCACAGTCCTTGGTATTTACTCAAAGGAGTTGGCAACTTATCTTCACACAGAAGCCAACACAGAGATGTTTATGTCCTCAGGAGGTAAATGGATAAACTGTGGTATTTCCTGAAAATAGAATATTATTCAAACACTAAAAAGAAATGAATTAGCAAGCCATGAAAAGATAAGAAGAAACTTAAACCCATATTACTAAGTGAAAGAAGACAATCAGAAAAGTCTCCATATTGTATAATACCAACTATATGACATTCTGGAAAAGGCAACACTATACAGACAGAGAAAATATCAGTGGTTGCCAGAGGTTGGATGTGGGGGGAGGGAATCTAATCAGTGAACATTTAGAACAAACAAGGATGCAAGGATGATTACCACAAAATTGAGAGAGATGATCCCCTTAGCTACTCCTGCATACATGGGAAAAACCAAACACTGTTTAAACTGGAGGAAAGTGTTTTAGACCACTCAAGTTTCGTTGATATTGCTGGAAAGGGGCTATCGTAGGAAGCTATTATTTTGTTTATGATCTGCAATGCACTACAGGCTGCAGTGGCCTAAAGAAATGTAAGATAAATGTGTAAATGTAATTCAATGAAGTATAAATATTTTCTACATTGAGTTACATAACTATTCCAAGTTTTCTTAATCACTAGGTCCTTCATCTTTTAAAGCAAACACCACAAGACAACCTGTATTTGCAAAAATAAAAGTCTATATTGGTCACTTTGAATTCTGCTGTTATTGTACAGAGCTAAAATTAACCATGATCTGAAATTATCAACAAATTCTCCAAGAAGCTAACCTTTTTCTAGGAAGGCTCTTAATCTCAGAAGAGTAAACCCTTCCTGTTTCTGCTACAACAGCTACAAAATGTGGCTAGTATTTCCTGTCTTCCTCAAGAAATGGTAGTAATTAATTGCTGAGATACTTAAAAAATAACTGTATGAGTCTATGGATTAAAGGGCAAGCAAAGTATTGTTATATTTGGGCAGTTTTTCCTCTAATGAACTCTTCGGGATTTGGGGATTGGTCTCATTCCAAAAATTATAAATTAAGAAGAAATGTGTGTTCTCTCCCAAAGGGCAGTTGAACTTTGTTCAGAATGCTTAAGAAAACATCCGGTGGGATGTTTGCTGATGGAGCTATGTCAACTCATCTTCAAGATTCCCCTTCTAGAATAGTACAACAGTTATGAGTCCAAATGCCATGAATATTTTAGCATCACTGAAATCTCATCTCCTAGTAGCCACAGTGCAATCCTAACCAGCTACTGCTGGAGGCCTGGACATGGTGTTTATTCAAGAGGAAACTAAAGGTTAAAGGATAATATAAAATTTTAAGAGTTATGGTTAGGCACAGGAACTGCATATGAGAGACATCTTTAGCAAATGAGAAATATGTGTGTGTGTGCGTGTGTGTGTGCTCAGTTCTCTTCCATTAAGAATCATTTAAACATTGAACAGTTAATAAATAAAAATGTCTAAGAAGATCTTTCCAGATGAGAGCTGAGCCATAGCATATTACGGTATTTGCCGGAAGAGATGAGGTTATTATTTGGCCCAGAGGTTCTGTCCCTTCTTCCTCGTGTCTCATCCCCCTCCAGGGTTGAAGCAGCAGGCATTTTTCAGACAGAGGGTTTCAGAGACAGGAACAAAGGTCATGAATGTGTGACTCTACAAAGAGCGGAATTCAGAAGGAGATTACTTGGATATTTCTTCTGTGCTTTTGATCTCTTAATCAAATTATATGTAAAAAGTTACATGGCTCAGGCATTCTAAAAACAGCCTTGATTTATTTTTCTTCATTTAGTTCCTTTCAGCAAATACTGTTGAGAGCCCATTTTGAGAAAGTCTTCAAGTGCAGACCAACCACAGTCAGAGAATGTCACCAGATTGAAATATAAATCTGAAAAATTAAATATAAATCAGAAAAGTTCAATTATTAATTTATTCATAAATAGTTACTGATCACCTACAATGTGTTCAGCACTGGGGGATATAGTCATTACACGCATAGAATTTACAATCTAGTCTGATGAGTTATTATTACAACATCATCCAGCATCTCACAAACATATAATTATGACTGTAAGTGCTATGAAAAAGAACTATGGGAAAGAGTATGTAGCAGATGGATCTTGATCCAGACTGGGCATCAGGGAAGGCTTTCCAAAGAAGTAATGGTTGGGCTTATTATATCCAAGGCTGAATAGATGTTTTCTTGACAAAAGACTGAAGATAAAGGGATGCATAAAGACAATTCTGGGCATTTTCATATTTTTCAAAACTCAAAAACAGGGCAGACTCTATGTTTCAAAAGAGTTTTAAAATATACTCACCAGAGTCATTCATCCTTACGAACCAAATTGAATGTGCTCTAGGCTGAGAAAGACTGAGGGCAGAACTCCTAAGTGGTGACTGCTTCTGATCTTACCACACCCCTTGGCAGGGTCAGCTGCCAGCTACATGGAGTGATTTGTGGAACTTTGTAAGACCCTTAAGTAGCCTGACATCTTGTTGTCTTCCCATTCCACATTTCTAATGGCCAGAAATTCCTGCCACTAATTTCATTCCTTTGGATTACACAACCTCAATACAAGTAGGGCACTGTCTCTATAAAGCCACATAGACTTGCTGTGACTTCTCAGGACCCTGGGTGATCTGGTCCCTTGTGTCCCCTCACCAACCCCCAGCTCATGCTTTTGTTTCCTCTCTCCCATGTTCAGTACAGCCCAGTCAGACTAACTTCTTACTTCATCTAAATCAGCACTGTCCTGCCCACCTCAGAGTCTTCACAGACTCTCTTCCTTCTCCCTGGGGTGCTCTTCATTTTCTTCTTTTTCAGGTTAATTACTATTTTTCATTTGAATCTCAATAAGTATCTCAATCACATTTTCTCAAGAAAGCCTTCCCTGAATTTCTAGGCCAGGCTACTGCTTCTCTATACACTGTGTTAACATCCTATACTTCTGCTTCTTAATATTTATCACAGTTGAAGTTAATTAATAAACTGAATAATTAACTGGTCATTTGATGTCTATCTTCCTTGATAGTAGACTAAGCTTCAGAAATGCAGGGTTATATATGTTTTCTTCCTGACTCTATTTGTATTAAGTAGCATATAGTAGATATACAATAATTTTTTTAATTGGGATATAGTTGCTTTACAATGTTGTGTTAGTTTCTGCTATACAACAAAGTGAATCAGTTATATGTGTACTATATCCCCTCCCTGTTGCACCTCCCTCCCACCCATCCCACGGATCTAGGTCACCACAGAGCACAGGGCTGAGCTCCCTGTGCTATACAGCAGGTTCCCACTAATTGTCTATTTTACACAAGGTAGTGTATGTATGTCAATCCCAATCTCCCAATTCATCCCACCCTCCTCTTACTTACATCCTCCCTTAATATCCACACTTTTGTCCTCTACATCTGTCTCTATTTCTGCTTTGCAAACCATTCATCTGTACCATTTTTCTAGATTCCACATATGTGCATTGATATACAATATTTGTTTTTCTCTTTCTGACTTACTTCACTCTGTATGACAAACTCTAGGTTCATCCACACCACTATAAAGAACCCAATTTCATTCCTTTTTATGGCTGAGTAATAATATTCCATTGTGTATATGTACCACATCTTCTTTATCCATTCATCTGTCGATGAACATTTAGCATGCTTCCATGACCTGACTATTGTAAATAGTGCTGCAATGAACACTGGGGTGCATGTGTCTTTTTAAATTATCATTTTCTCAGGGAAAATGCCCAGTAATGGGATTGCTGTGTCATATGGTAGTTCTATTTTTAGTTTTTTAAGGAACCTCCATACTGTTCTCCATAGTGGCTGTATCAACCTACATTCTTACCAACAGTGCAAGAAGGTTCCCTTTTCTCCACACCCTCACCAGAATTTATTGTTTGTAGATTTTTTGATGATGACCATTCTGACCAGTATGAGATGATACCTCATTGTAGTTTTGATCTGCATTTCTCTAATAATTAGTGATGTTGAGCATCTTTTTATGTGTCTCCTGGCCATCTGTATGTCTTCTTTGCAGAAATGTGTCTTTTTGATTGGGTTGTTTTTTTGATGTTGAGCAGTTTGTATATTCTGGAGATTAATCCCTTGTCAGTTGCTTCATTTGCAAATATTTTCTCCCATTCTGAGGGTTGTCTTTTCATCTCGCTTATACTTTTCTTTGATGTGCAAAAGCTTTTAAGGTTCATTAGATCTCATTTGTTTCTTTTTGGTTTTATTTTCATTACTCTAGGAGGTGGGTCAAAAAAGTCTTGCTTTGCATGATTTATGTCAAAGAGTGTTCTGCCTATGTTTTCCTCTACAAGTTTTATAGTGTCCGGTCTTACATTTAGGTCTTTCATCCATTTTGAGTTTATTTTTGTGTTTGGTGTTAGGAGTGTTCTAATTTCATTCTTTTATGTGTAGCTGTCCAGTTTTCCCAGCACCACTTATTGAAGAGGCTGTCTTTTCTCCATTGTATATTCTTGTCTTCTTTGTCATATATTAGTTGACCATAGGTACATGGGTTTATTTCTGGGCTTTCTATCCTGTTCCATTGATCTATATCTCTGTTTTTGTGCCAGTACCATACTGTCTTTATTACCGTAGCTTTGTAATATAGTCTGAAGTCAGGGAACCTGATTCCTTCAGCTCCATTTTTCTTTCTCAAGATTTCTTTGGGTGTTTGGGGTCTTTTGTGTTTCCACACAGATTGTAATTTTTTATGTTCTAATTCTGTGAAAAATGCCATTGGAAATTTGATAGGGATTGCATTGAATTTGTTGATTGCTTTGGGTAGTATAGTCATTTTCACAGTATCACTTCTTCGAATCTAAGAACATGGTATATCTCTCCATCTGTTTGTGTCATCTTTGATTTCTTTCATCAGTGTCTTACAGTTTTCTGAGTAGAGATCTTTTGCCTCCTTAGGTAGGTTTGTTCCTAGGTATTTTATTCTTATTGTTGCAATGGTAAATAGGATTGTTTCCTTAATTTCTATTTCTGATCTTTTGTTGTGAGTGCATAGGAATGCAAGAGATTTCTGTGCATTAATTTTGTGTCCTGCAACTAAGGAAGGAAAGAAGGGAGGGATGGAGAGAGAGAGAGAATAATAAACTTGTGGCCCAGGAGGCTTGTCTGCCCCTCATCTTTTCTTTACCATTGCAAGTGGCTTAGAAAGGCATGCTTCTACTCCAGAACATGTAGTTCAAGCCTCTCCAAATCCCTGGTTACCATAATTCATTCAGAGATGGGCATGTGGGTCAAATAAATGGGTCAATTAATGTCCTTTCCAAGATTTCTTCTCCACGAACATTTAGAAGAGATGCTCTTGTTTCTTTTTAAATCAAAAGATGAAAGGAAAATGCACATGAAGAGATTTGCAGTCACTTTTGTTTGCCAAGTGGAAGATGTCACTAGCAGGAAAAAATCAGACCAGAAAACAAAATGTAGCAAATTGAGATGCGGAGACAGAGAATGTGTAGAAACAGACTTCAAGGGCAAGCGAGGTAGACTTTATAACATCTTTAGGCTTCTGAGCCAGCCACATGCGAAGGCTTGGCTTCCTATTCATAGAGTTTTCAGTTACACAAATAAACCCACTTGCTTTACATTTAATTTAATTTAATTTAAATTAGATTTCTGTTACTTTGGGGAAAAAACCCTGACAAATACAGGAGTGACAGGTCTGTTTAAAAACAGTCTAACCCTTTTCTCAATATAAATTAATATTTTGTTCTCACAACATCTTAAGTGCCAAAAGCAGTGCCCAGCATTTGACAGCAATCCAGTAAACACTGTGACTGGCTGATGAAATAATGAATGACCTAATAGTAACTGAATATTTTCAAAGGCACAGCCAGAAGAAAGCAGTTGAGGGAATATAATTTCAACATGAGGTACAGAGCTATTGTACAGCAGGTTTGAAGTTCAAGCTGAGCAATGACAACAGGTGGACTACAAACCAAATTATGAACAAGTACTGAATTGGAATGTAGAAGACCTGGGCTTATATCTCAGCCCTGCTATTATACCCTACTGGATTCTTGGCAAGTTAATTAATTCTCAAGTTCTCAGTTTCCTTATTTGCAAACTGCTGATCATAATTTATCAATAGGAGGACTGTAGAGTTGTTGCTGCAAGGAAAACATGAAAATCAATGAGATGGTTAAAAAAAAAAGCATGTAAATCCAACCAAGCATTCCTTAGACATACACACACACACACACACACACACACACACACACACTCATAGAGTGGGTTATAATTTCAGAAGTAGGTTGCAATTTCAGTTCAACACAATGCCCCATGGACAGTACTAAAATAAATGACCTAACATTCCCACTGTGATTCTAGAAGGGTCATCTGGAAGCTTTTTGCTCCCAGGCCCCATGTTCTAGGTTCTGATTTCTGGTTGAGAAGTAATTATATTGTGGTCCTGAGTTTGTAGATTGTCTGAGATGGTAACTCTTTATTTGGGCCTTTTAAACTCTAAGAACACTTAGAACTAAAAATCAAACTTAATCCTTAGTATTAAGAGATGATGTTAAATTCCAAATAATCTGTGTTTGTTATTATTAGGTATTTGTATGTTTGAGAGACTCTGACATATCAGTTTTGTAATTTTTAAGTGAAAGTTATTAGAGAATAGTCAAGAGTATTGCCATGTCTAAGAGAATTTGATTTATTTTACTGTTAAATTTATTGTATTAAACTAATAAGAGCTTTGCCACTTATTATCAGTGTTACTACAGAAAGTTACTCAAGACTTCAATACCCTGTTTCCTCAACTGTAAAATGAAAATCAGAATAGTTAGCTACCTCATGGGATTCATGTGAGGATTAAATAAATGAATATCTGTAAAATGCTTAGAACGTTATCTGGCATAGAGTTAGAACTATCTAAATATCGGCTGTAAGGGTTTAGAAAGTTTTGCAAGTTAAGCTCATAAGTGTACCCTATCATATATTTAAGTCACTTAAGAAAATCAAATGATTAAATTTATAAATGCAAATAAAACATTTAGAGGAATTTAACTAAATTTTTGATGTAATTAATGGTTTAAGGTGATTTAGTCTGTTCAAATTGAGTTAATTGATTGGTATTTTGATACAAGTGAAAGTGATTTTATTCTCATAGTATTAATCATAGATGTGCAAGGAGAAGATCAAGAACTATAGATTGAATTGAAAAGCTAAAAGAAAGCTAAGTTTTTAAAATTTGTCAAACAATAAATTGAATATTCACTTAGAGCCCAAGTAACTACAGAATTTTTTTTGTTTTTGTTGTTGTTGTTTTGTTTTTTGCTCACCAAGAGTTATTTCTGCCCCAACCTCAAAAGGAAATTAGCAAGTAACAGTTTCTATTAGTCAGTGTGAAGGTAAAATAGAATGTTGCATTTTAGCATTTCTCAAACTATCTCCCAATATGTTAGGAAACTATACTATATGCTCCTCTTGAAGAATCAAGTGCTTCTTAGCATATTGGTAAAGATGTTTAAACTTATTGATCCTAGATGCATCCCATGGAGCATTTCATTTGTGCATATATACTGTCCATTTAGGACAGCACTTTGTGAGCCTTAAGTCCTAGACCAACAGAAAGTTTATAAACTGACAATGTCAGTGGCTCTAATGTGGTAGCTCTTCTCTCAACCAGAAATGAAGAGGGAAGGTGCCTGAGGGCTGAAGGATAGATCTGGGGGGCGGGGGCGGGGGGGTGGGGGTGATAGAGAGATCTACAGATGAAGGAAAAAACCAAAGGGAGGGAAGAGCACTGAGGCACATTTTGCTTATGGACCCCATCTCGGGCCATTCCCACCAGAGTTTTTCCCGTAAACACTCCCATGGAGAAGATGACAGACCCATCGCTCCCCAACCCTTCCTCCCAATTTCTGTTGCTCCTGGGAAAAATATCTAAAATACCTTATTCGTAGGTTTTTTGTAAATTAATGGTTTTAATAATGTTATAATCATATAACATTTCAGTGGTTGTTATATGAAACTGGCAAAATCTTTTCCTTGAAGCTATAAAATTCCGGTGCATGTAAGTCAGGCTATGATGGTGGAATCTGAGGAAGTCTTTCTCCAGCGTCCTCCATGCTTTTCTGATGTTCATGCTTTAGTCCCCAGACATCCATCTTTCGGAGTTCATGGGCTTCATCTGCTTTGTGTTGAGGCCCTTCATGTGCATACTGTTATCCTGGAAAAGAATCTAAAGCCCTTTGCTCCTCAGATCCTAAATATGTCCAGGGAAGAGGGGATATCTTCCCATTCATTTGAAGTCCTCAACCCATCTCCTTTCCAAATGTCTTCCACTTTAACTTTGCCATACCTGGAAGCTGTCCCTTTTATCTTCTTGTGGAGGACTCCCCGCTCCCCCAGTCACTCTCTACTTTCTTTCATAAGGAGCCGCCATGATGCATAGTTGTGGTTATGCTATTTTTTGAAGCATTATACTTTACAGAACAATTTTGGCCACAGTCTGTGTTTGCCAAATAAAATTATGCCTCTTTTTTAGTTCGTGAGTATGTGTGTGTTCTTTGAAATTGCACTAACTGCTTGATGCTGTGATTTTGTATAGTTGAGGTTAGCCAGGGGAAATTATGGCCAAAAAAAGAACTGTCCATTTGAAGGATTTTTTGATCTGTGTCTATTTTTTAAATTATTACTCACGATATTGTGAAAACAAAAATGAGGTATTGTTAGAAAATCCGAGAAATAAGAGGCAGAAAAAAAGTCTTCCTTGGAGAACTACATTTCAGAAATTGAGAATGATTTCATAAAGAATCTGAACAAGAATGTCTTGCTTTGAATGGTTATTTGGGGTCACACGAAAGGATTAGATAGCAGTCAATGTATGTCTTTCAATTTATATGCTTGAGGCATGTAAACAACAAAACAAAATATAAACCCCTTTTAAAATAATGTTGGGCTGCAAGCAATCTAGGAGACACGTTTTTGTGCTAACATCTTCACCTAAATTACATATAGGCAAGCAGGGCAATATGAACCCCAATGGGGCGAAAGTTGGATCTTGCAGTGTAAAAACAAAATTTTAGATGTTACAGTAGTCTGTAGTTGTGTATAAAGAGATAAAGTATATCTGTGGTATTGAAGTTTCATGGGGAGAAGAAGAGGCAATTAGGCAAAAAAAGTCTAAAAAGGCTCTTTGGCAGGGGAGGGATAATGAAAATAAGGCTGAGAAACACTCATCTAAACTGAGCCTTGTGATGAATTAGTGAAATTATTGAAAGTTCATTTCCCCAACATTTATCAGTTCTTATTCTGAAGTTTATGCTTCGCACACAGAATCTGCTGCCTGTGTGGGTCTTGTTTCTTTGATGTTGAAGACTTGCATCATTTCTCACAACTGTGAAATTTTTGGTGTTTCTTAGATGGCATGTGGGGAGACGGCTATATATGTAAAATTCAAAATGACATTTTTCAGTGGTTCAGCTGACTGAACCAAATTTGACCTTTGTGTTGGCCTAAGAAAACCCTAAATGATGGGACTACATTGCCACATGTCACCACTCATAATCTTTAAGAACTCATAATTTTCATGCCTACTCAATCTTCAAGATCCAACTCAAGCATCACCCTGGTTTTGAAACCTAAATAGAGCTTCAAGACCCAGAGAGTAATTATTCCTTCTTCTGAGTTGGCAGCATGGAGTACAGAAGTCAATTATTATGCTAACTTTATTGCATTATAATATTTGTTTCTCACTTTCTACATCAAGAGCTCCCATGGGTGGACAGAAGTGCCTTATCCATCTCTATCTTCCTACACCCTGCATGCTAACTCGTAGATGCCTCGGTGATGGGCTGTGGTGTTACAGCTCAGTAATACTAGGAGTGTAACATGCAAAGATACCTTCAGTCTGATGGAAGTGGCAAGAAGCCATGATCAAAGATTCCCTCTGGGGTTTTTTGGAGAACTTTTACAGGAAAGACCTCTCAATTAAACTGTTTCAGTGTCCAAACTGCAATAAATCACAACACTGCAACATTTATTGGCAAGTGGTGTTGCTATTTTTTTCATGCTGTAAATGCTTAGATTCCAATTTGTTCTTCCCTATCCATCTCTGCTTCTCTTCCTTTCCCCTTATTTTGGATAATGGCACCACAATTCACCAGTTGCTCAAACCAGAAACCTGAAAGTCAAACTTGCCTCGTCCCAATCTCTACACACATCAGTCTCTTTTCTACCTAGTTAATATTTCCTTAATCTTTCTTCAACTTCCAGTGTGACAGAAATGGCTTCATAAGTATACCTCTTCAAAAGTATAGCCTTCACTGGTTGAAGTGTTAAGTTTGTTGTGTATACGGTGACATTGTTTATTTAAAGCTCTGCAGCAGGAAGTGGTGGTGGCCATTGTAGTGTTCCCATTCAGTAATGTTTGGAAAGGAATGGACAATGATTTCAGAATCAAACTGCAGCTATGTTCATTGCACACAGGAAGGGAGAAGGCAGGATAAGAGTGCGTATTAGCTAGACTGCTTTGTAGCAATAAGGGAGTTTTGTTTTAATTCAAGACCCACTCATTGCTTGTCCGTTCCTAAGACTGCTCCATGAAACACTGCTGCCCTTGGTAATTCTGTATGAGGAGGGGAAACAGAACAACTATACTTAATTATAATATTATTAATACATGGAGATTATTAGTTTTTCTGAAAATACCAAAAAAGAAAATAAAAAACATTCAGAGTTAATGATGATAAAAATGTATGGTGATAATAATGTATAGCATTACATACACATATTATGTAATATCACAATGCTCATTATTATATAGTTACCTTTTTTTTGCAAAAAGTAGTTTCAAAGAGATCATACTTTCCAAAACTACTTTTTCCATTTAAAAAAATTATAGACATTTCCTGATATCCATACCTGTCACACTAGTTTTTAATGGCTGCACAGCATCCTCATCTATGAAATTTACTTTAGTTTTACTTATTTATTTTTGTTAAGGTATAGTTGATTTACAATACTATGGAATTTATATAAACAATCTTTCATTATGCAGCATAATAATTTTCAATTTTTAAATTATACCTAACACTTTGAAGAACAGTATGTGTAAGTCTTAACACAATGTTTTTTTTCCCTTCTCATAAATTCCAGGAAGCCAAATTGCTGAGTCATGAAGTATAGCCATTTTTAAGTCTTTGAATGGATACTGCTGAATATCTCTTCAGAAGAGTTGCATCAATTCACAGGCAAAACATATTAAAGGCAGTGTTTTAAAACCACAGTGTGACCTACCTTCACAACATGGCACAGATGTGTGCTTCCAGGCCAAACCACAGCAGATTGAATGGCTTGGTATGTGGCAACCAGGAAGGTTCTCTTCATGGAAATGTTTGAGGCAAAGTTACAGAGTAGTTAGCAGCAAGAGCCTGGATTTAGAGTGCAAAACCACAAGGATTCATGCCTACCTTGCATGCTGGTCACAGTCACATGCTCTTTTTAAAAAATTTTCCCAGCTAGGTTAGCACTGTCATTTTCAGGATCACATGTTAACCCTACAGGGCAAAATCAGCAGAGCAGAGAAGGAAATAAATAAAAATACACATAGAAAACCTCCAATGAGTCTCCAAACTAAGATTCTGAAAGCTAACTTTGCAAAGTATGCCTATCTGTGTAGATGGTCTCTGCACCTACATGTCAAATAAATTTTAATCTGGCACCGTGGAGAGATCTGGGGACCTAATAATCATCTTGGCAGTCATTTTTCTCCCTCAGAAATGATGTACCGAGAAAGTATAAGCCTTGGACCTTAGAAAGCCATTTCTTCCCAGTGCTCAGAGCATTTCAGGCAGGTAACAAACACAATCCTTTGTTAATGTTAAATAGTGCCTTCATCTCCATTGTAACAGTTTTATCCTGATAGAAACATGTTTTCCAATCGTTGACAATGACAGACTATCCAAATGGGAAAATGTCCAAAAGCAGAGCTTGACTTACTGGAGAGTTAAAGTCACCATCAACTTATGGCCCATGGGTCCTTGTGCCAAAGAGGGTATTCTAGTAGAAAATGGGTAATGTGACACCACTGGACCTCAGTCTACAGAATCCATCAGCCCAGTCATCCTGCACAACTCAATTTATAGACAAAGCCCATAAAATTTTGCAGTCAGGAAAGAAACCTTCAAAGAGTCTCATGTCTTCAAAAGATCAATTTTCACAATTAAGCCCCCAATTTAAGGTAGCAGAATATATTTAGTGGGAATGCGGTCTGGTAATTATCTGTACAAAATAAGCAGCTCTCAACACAAAAAGGAATTTGCACGTGCACACTTCTGTTTGTATAAGCAGCCTTCTATTTTGCACTTGAGGCCATATATTGTGCAGACACCGCTTCTTAAAACGTTCTGGAGCCACTGTGATTTAGCTGGTTGGTATTCACCTAATGTCAGCAATTAAAGTCCAACTGCTGACCTAAGGGCAAATTCAAGTTCTTTATTGTCTTAGAGCTAAATATGCGTATCTTAAAAAACAGAGTAATTTAAAAATAGATAGGTTTACAGTTGAAGTGTTTGGGGAGAAATACTCAAGAAACCCAGCCTCTGGAATAATACATTTTCCTGATTTGATTCTTTTCAAGTCTACAAATTACATCCAGTCCTCAAATTACCAAATCAATAAACAATTGTCCCTTTACACCCTGCTTCTGAAATACTTGGCTAAGAGTCCTGCTGTGAACACCTAGACAATGCTTGAAGAAAATTTTGGGTTCAGAACTGGAATAAGAGAATAAACTGTAAAAAGCAGAAATCACCAAGAGTGGCTAATTTCAAAGACAGCCATTGAGCAGAAGTGGCCTCCTTCACACATGTTGAACAGAGCCTTCCTTCCTAATGCCACCCAGGCCACTGGACTGGTTTTCTTCTTATTTTGTCACATCGATTTGACTTTCAAAAAATCAGGAATCTAGTCTATAAAGCATCTTCATAGTACAGATAGCACTAAGAGTTTTCTTTCTTTAAAAACCTCCATAGATTGTTTTTTAGAACCACATAAGGTAAAATCCACAAAAATGTGTTTTAACCCTTGAGGCCTTTTATAAATGACCTCTACTATTGCTTAGCAAACCTCAGTTATTCATTAGCTTCTTCTCATCATGTGAGAAGTTTGTGGTTTACACACAAAACTTTTTTTTTAAAGTTATCCAGGTTTAAACAACTTTATTTCCCTGCTGGAAACCTGGCAACATATATGCCAAGCTTGCGTGTATATAGGATGTACTCTTTAAAAAAAGTCTATGGAAATAATGGCTGATTTAAAAGAATTATATCCCTGAAGCTTAGCTTAACAACACTAAAGCAGCGGTGGATTAGGGGCGGGAGGATGGTGCAGGAATATTGTAAATCTTTTTTAAACAAAATGACTCTACAATAACGGAGACAGTATATTTTCTTAGAAAACAGTTTTATTTAATAGTTTCTTGAAATTCTAGTGACAGATCTGACTGTTCACAAAGTAGATTAAAAAGTGATAAATGAGAAAAAGCAAAGATAATAGCTAACAGAAAAGGTCACTAAAATTTATCATCAGTAATAAGTACAGCTCATGAATCAAGACGTTAATGCTCTATATCATAGAGAAAACAAATAGTGTGACTTATCTGTTAATTCTGATACAAAGCAAGAGCATTTCATGCGTCTTCCCAAGATATGTCTAATACACTTTTCTTCTAAGTAGCTAGAACAAATCATATGATGAATGGTGGGAGCATTGGGGATTTCTTTCCCTTGAGTAAAGTAAGGGTCCAAGAGGTAACACGAGAGTACCAAGAAAGGAAAGAAACTTGTTCTTTATTAAGACAGAAGACAGAAAAGGGCAGAAAGTATAGAAAGACAGATTTCAGATCAACATAATCTAAGATAGAATACTAAACAACTAGAGTTGACTAACAATAAGATTGACTCCTTATGAAGTTGTATGTTTTCTGTCACAGATGATATTCTGTGGAGTTCTAGCAGAGTCTAGATAACCATTTGTCAAGGAAGTTGTATGACAGCATCTTGTATTTCATTTTCTGCTTATTTATTGTCTATTAAATACCAAGCATCCTGAATTATTGGTACCATGGGCTAATAGAAAGGCAAATCCATTTTGCATCACCACTTGTCACTGGTAAATACCACATCCTACAGTACTGGGGAAAGTGGTCAAGCTCAGGCTTCACCTCCATTAACCCTAAAACTCTCACCAATGCTGGGAATGTTGAGCTACCAATTCAATAAATAGCAGGTCAAGCCCTGCCTTTGGAGCCACAATATGATATATGTCAAGGAATTGGCAATTTAATAGGCTAACACTCTCAATAATCCTCTCAAGACCATGCCCTGTGTCTGGACAGAGCTCTTGGCACCACTGGTGTTGTCTACTACTTTTCCATTCATTCTTGGTTTCACCTGATTAGAAACCTAAGATCACGGTGACCATATATTTTGCTTGGAACAGTTCCGATTATGCCTGTTGTCCCAATGTGATAATTAATATAACCCGCTTTTACTTTCAAACCCATCCCAGTTTGAATAACAAAGTATATTGTCATCTACCTGTGACCCGCTATATCCTGGAGTAACTACAGTTGGTTGTCACTTTACCTGGTATTATGTTAATGGAAACTCATGCATGTCAGAACTGTTTGCTGGCTTTGTGTAGTGGAACCGTACAAAACAATGAACCTATTTTGGAATGCGCAGGTGTCATTTAGCACAATGCCACCTAGCGAGGGCTGCCTGTACTAACTGTGCTTTCTGACAGAATACGTCTGAAGCAATCATTTCTGCCCAATTGAGACTGTAAGTCTACTCTATCCCTTACTTTAGATGTTGCCCAAATATATGACATACCAAGGAGACTTTTCCAGTTTGGAAGCTAAATATTAGGTCTTGCACCACAACTGTTATTTTGCAATTGACCTGATGTTTACAACAACAAACCCAGGAGCCTCTGCCCCGATAGGTTTTCTTTGGATGCAGCGTAGTCAACAATACAGCTTGGTTTACCTGTATTAGAGAATCCTGTGTCTACAAAAAGCTGGCCTTCTAGGGTATCCATAAACTCCTCTGGGTATGCGCATACGCCAATTCAAACTTCTTGATGCCCATAAGCCATTGTAATGTTGTGTCCCATTAGTCAGTGAAGGGTTTACTCCATGAGTTCCTGCCCTGGGAAAGATTAGAGATAGAATACAATATATTTGGATGATATTCTAATATATTGTTCAGACTTTTTTGCAGAAATTCTCAATCTACATACAGCTTAGTCATCATCGTTTTTGGTTAACCCTAGGTAATGTTCCCATCCAAGCAGTCGTCCACAGCATAGCTTGTCCTAGTCATTCATCAGCATCTGTATCTACCTTCTTGGTACATCAGACTGCCCAGACTAATATATTTGAAGTTTCTATGGTTTCAGCAAAATACCATAGGTTCCAAGTTCCATTTCTCCACCCTTTATGTTCCATTAATGAACTAATTTACTAGAGACACCCATTAGAAACTTGGGTCTTTTAAGAAGACCCAAGTACCAACTACAGTACAAGAATTTGGTCCCAGATACAGTATTGCATGTTCTCAGAGAACCATTAATTTTACTTCATCATGCTACATTCACAATTCAGTCATCCAGTGATCGAGGTTTGGAGCAGATCTGACTAATCCGTGGTGTGACATGACAGTTTTTTTGGATCAAGTAGATCTGGGTTTATTTACATCAATCTACTTTGTCTAAAGCCCCTTTGCCTAGAAGCAGTTTAATGAGAAATGTACCCAATGACCAAATCTCCTAAAATCCATTCCTTTTCTGAGTGTTTTACCATCTTCTTAGATGTCTTCATTTCTCCTGTCATTCTCACACAGGCTTTTCAAGATTTTTAAAAACAAATTTGTTTACATTTATATCCAACTTAATTTTTTATAAATATTTATTGTTTACAGGATTTCAAAAATGAAAGCATTATTTTGTCCCCTGTAGGCATCCATTCCTTTTTTTAACCTTTGGGAACTTAATAATACATTACCTAAGTTAAGAAAGAGGATTTGCCCAATTTTTAATTATTTTATTTTACTTATTTTTTATTGCTTTAGTACATCCTTAAATAATCACAAGGAACTTGAAGAGGTTCTACCATCCACAGAAATCTACCCCCTGAATCTTCCCCACAACAGATTAGCTGAACTTGGAATCACATAGGCTTTCTTGGAACCTAGGAATATATCTATTTCAGTTGTGTATAACTGATTCATTTCCAAACTGAGCCAGTATCTGGTCTGATTAGTTGACACTTGTGTTACATCAAACTTTACCACACTTCTCTACTGAGAATATATCATTCTTAAAAATCTTAGCTTCCATGGCCACTAGTTCATCCATAACACTATATACCATCACAAAATTGGATGTGAACTAGAAAAATGGCACACCGCATGGGAAGATCAGGATACACAATCCAATGTACCAGCAAGGTAATACAATCAACACAAACCATAGGCAGGTGGTCAGGCATGGAATATCAGGAGAGACACCGATTTTTGAAAACTTCATGTTATAGAATGAACAGCAAGAACTCTATTTATTTTTAAAAGTTTATTTATTTATTGGGTCTTTGTTGCTGCACGCAGGTTTTTCTCTAGTCACGGCAAGTGGGGGCTACTCTTCGATGTGGTGTGCAGGCTTCTCATTGCTGTGGCTTCTTTTGTTGAGGAGCACAGGCTCTAGGCACAGGGGCTTCAGTAGTTGTGGCTCATGGTCTTAGTTGCTCCGTGGCATGTGGGATCTTCCCAGACCAGGGATCAAACCTGTGTCCCCTGTATTGGCAGGCAGATTCTTAACCACTGCTCCACCAGGGAAGCCCCAAGAACTCAATTTATATGATACTTTTCCTTTGTTACATGAATATCTTTTGAAATAATATAATAATCCTGTCAGGTAGATATTTTTATTCATCCCAAAGTTTACTAATGAAGAAAGTGAGATTCAGAGATGTTAAGGCATTTGCCTATAGATCTGTTCACTGATGTTATTTTTCTCAGGTTTACTCAAGCCACGTGACTTCTACTAATCACCATCACATCATCTGCCATCCACTGCCTCTGCCACCCAACACACACTGCTGGAGCAGCTGCTTTCTTTTACTTTTTAAAATGCTTTTTCTAAACATCTTTGACTTAGCACCAGTGAGGTTTGGCTCTGACGACATGCTGATCCTTTCTTCTGGACAGTAGGCTAAGCTCTTAACACATCTTACATCTTTCACTCAGCTCTTAAGAATTTCTCTGACTCTTCACTGAAATCTTTGGCTTCTTCAATCTTGATTCCTGGCTTTTCTGAAAGGCTTAAAGATCCAAGAACAAGAGGGTTGAATAATTAAGGCTTTACTTTAATGAAATGGACAAAGTGTATTTAAATATCCTAAGGGTACAAACAGAAACTGACCTCATGTTCTCTAATGAAGTGTGTTGGTATATGTGTGTATAAGTATACACTTATGCTTGTATGTATGTCTATATAAATATACATATAGCTATTTTTAGGATAAGAAAACATTTTCAGAAAAATAACATTTAAGGATGAATTTCTTTCTCATGTGTGGCTTGGGCCTCTGGGGAGAATTGCCATCTCTTTCATTGTTATCCTGCTTTATAGACTACCTTAGTTAAAGACATTTCTTTATTTTGGAATTTATTAGTTCATGTGTGTAATTAAATGTCTCAGGGCACATTATAGAGTACTATTTTTTCTTAAGAAAAAACTAGAAGCAACTAAAGTAGCCCAGCGATGACAAGAAACCTCAATCTCGAGTGATCCCCAGTCAATTTAAATAAAACTTCCTGTCCAACAAACTTTCTTCAGGCAAAGGCTTGACTAAACAGAAGGTGTGACCTTTCCTTCTTCCTATCTACTTTCCACTCACTATGATAGAGTTTAAGACAATTGGGTTGACATTATAAATTATGTCCTCTAAGTTGCAGATACAGATAAGGCAAAAAATCAAAAAGTAAAACACGTGTACCATAAGCATTCTTTGTGAAGAGAATTGATGGGACATCTCTCTACCCCAATCCAGTGATAACAGTAGGTGGGGCCAGATTAAATAGTATATAAAATGTGCAAACATCATGCCCTCTATTTTATGGGTCCATGTGATTAAGCCTCAGCCACTCCCCTGAGGCACCACTGTAGTAGCAAATGGTGAAAAGTCAAGGTGAGGCTCCTGTGGACGTCTCTGTGCCTGCATCTCAGGTGAGGTCTAGACAGCCAGTTGAAAATAGGAACCACTCCGTGTTCAATCAGTTGTGTTTTCAGCACTACATAAAACTGATTTAACTGAATTCTTGCGCAGAGAGTTAGTCAAGAAATTTAGCTGATTTACCATGGGCTTTTGATTCTAAAGTGAAGTCTGAAAATCATTATTTAAACTTATTAGGGAAAAAGAGAAACAAATGTTCATATAGTTTATTCTTGTTTGGGTAGTGGAGTAGGAATCACTGGCTGCTCACCGGCACCCTGCTGAATGTTCTTAGGTACCAGAGAAGAAAAGTGGGTTTAAAAAAATGACAAAAATGTACCCAGAATGTTGAATGCTAAGCATTTCACTTCATCAAAGTCTTTGAAGGCAAAAAGGTATTCTTGCTTTCTCAATCCTTTAAAAGAATTACAAATTTAAATAAATTAAGTACATTATTTCCCAGTAGTAATGTAATAACATCTATCAACGGTAATGATTAATACCTTTTGAAGTATTTCCCAAGCATTCTGAAGAGTAGTCACTCCTGGTATATAAATATTTTGAAAACATGTTAGGAACAATTTAGTATTTTTTAAAGGAAAGAGAAATGACACTTTGACATAAGCACCCTGGCAATTCACAGCCTTTTCCTTCTTTTTTTTTTTTCTTTAAGTGGTGGATTATATTCTCTGACATGAAATCTCTGTGGCCAAACCAGATTTTTAAATATTATTTATATATGTATCCATAGGGAATACTCATCCTTTTAATCATTTGCTAGACAAATTAAGTATTGAGTACAAATTGATTTACATAAGCATTGTTACAAATTAATAACTTAAATGTTCTTTAGGTTACATACCCTTACTACCTATATTTTCCTGAACATGATACATTTATTAGAGTACTTTCACATATGTAAGTATGATTTTAAACATCAATGCAAGTCATCCAATTTTCTATATAACTTTATATATTAATAATTCTTATTATCATGTTCATGCAGCTTTTGTTGTTGTTAACAATCTAATGTGATTTGGGCTCCTCCTCAAAGGATGCCTTAGGACTGGACAGTTCTAAATATCATATTCTAAATATGAATTCTTCCATCTTCATTGTTCTTACCTTCCAAATCTCTCACCTACTGTTCCCTGTTTGAAGTTTTTTCCCTGTATGTTAACACGATGCTTCTCTGACTTTGCTACATAGCCAACCTCATGTACAATTATAGGAGCTCTTGGGCTGGATTCATGCTGTCATCTGTCTCCTGAATGTGACTACCTCAACAAAGCTGGCTTGGAGGCAGCTTTGTTAGCATCCTGATGACTAGCTTGTTCCAGAATTTTGTTTTCGGTAACTTCATCCTATTTATGTAAAATTGAGCCCAGAATATAGCTGATGCTGGTAAAATGCTTCAGGGATACCATCCGCAAAGAATTTTCCACAGAAAGCCATGTAACTCTCAAATCTTTTGGACTTGAATTTTGATACATCCTTAAGTTACTAATTAAAGGAAGAGTCAAGCAGACATGTGAATGCCCCTTCAATGCATTTGATAAATAATTGCTGACCAAGGATATTATGCATGTACAAAGGGGGAAGAACATTTATTGAGTACTAAGTGCTTTACCTGAGTATGACTATTGTCACTACAATCCTGTAAATTAGTTGTCTCACTCATTCTTAGAGATGGGCGAACTGAGGCTGAAAAGATTATGTAATGGCCCTGGCACAGCTAGTAATAGTGGTGTCGAGATTCAAATCTTAGGATTGTCTATTCTAAAATCAATGCCTTTTCTATGCATAGTATTCCGAAGGTTAAAATACACAGTGTCAGCCCTAATGAACTCTGAAAACATAGGTAGTTAAATGACAGCCCAAGAACTAAACTATAGCACATTAAATAGGCATAAGACATCCCAAAAAGTATCATGAAATTAAGTACACGAGATTGATATAATGTGGTAAGTGCTTGGGACGAGAGGTTAGTGTCGTTTGAAATTACCAAAAGGGAGGTGAGAGTTGAATGGGACCTGGAAACAAAGGTGATTAGAAAGGTAACTGGAATTAAAGGTAATACAAATTGAGAAGAGGGACACAAATTCTGATAAAGGTTAACTGAGAGAAATGTTATACAATCAACAATAAGTATTTCTCCTTTGAGACACCAAAGGAGACACACCAGCTGAAGAAATATGTAACAAAAGAGTAATATGAGATTCAGTTTCAAAGGTCATGTTTTGTTTGGATATGTAAAGCTTTTAAGAGCTAATAATAGTTTGGAAACTACTCTTTAAAAAAAAAGTTGGGGAGAACCATCGAAGATCTGTAATTAAGAAAATGACATGATAAGAACAAAATTGAAATGAGTCTGACTACGTGTGCAAGATATGACAGAAGGGAAATAAAACTGGAAGAAGTGAGAGAAATTAGAAAGCTGGGTAATGCTATATATGGTTGCTGTGGGTCTGGATATAAAGGTAGTAGCAGTTAGTGAAAAAAAAGGCTTAGGGAACCCATGGAATGTTTTAGACAAGCATTTACTTTGGTAAATTATACATGGTCCATTCTTAAGTGTGTGAAGTTAAAAAAAAGCATTTTTATTAGTCTATGTTTATTTTTTTAATTGACTGTTTCACATATATTAACTACATATTTCATTAACACAGAATGCCATAATCCATTATGCTAACTATGAGCTAATTACAAACTGAAATCTATTTTTAAGGCTTTATCACACATTTTTTATGTACTTTTAGCTGTCCTTAAAAGGTCTTTTTGTTTTAACTGATTCTTTTTTTTTTTTGGAGGGAGGACACTAGAATTAAATGGCATGTATCGATATTAAATTTGACGAAAAAATACAAAGTATCTTAGACTTTAAAAATAAAACTTAATGCACGTATTATCCTTATTTTTCCATTGCCACATATTTGATTTTCTAAAATATGATTCTATTTTTAAACTTCTAAAATGCCAACTAAATAATGTTGCAACAGAATTTGGGGGATGGAATAATAAGGGGTTCTTTGACTTGCAGTGTTGAATTGTGGGTTCCCATTTATTTTACTACCACAAGAGAAATAATATTGATTTTTGAATGTAGTAATAATTCTTATTATCAAGAGAACCTTCCCATATATAACTCACTTTGTAAAGATGTGTTCCTGAATCTATTTTGTAGGGCTTGTAATCTTTAAATGTATTTCATGCTCTTATTTATGAGCTTCTTATCAGAGTGGCGCTCACATTTTAAATGAGATTTGTAATTTAAACTTCTCTAATCTAAATGTGACTATGCAGAGTTGAGGTTATGTGATCAGAAACAGGCAAATGTCTGCTTCCTTAAAATTTCATCTAAGAGTAATAAGATGTGTGTCAGTTATGAAACTTAGCCAAATTTCTGGGTAATGTTAAGTCTCAATTTATGCAGAGCTACTTCATTAGATAAGCAGACTTCTTAGAAGCCAGACGTCCCAAACCAGCATTTGTAATAAAGAAAAAAGAGCTGTTAATAGTAATTCTCTCATTGTTGTTGGTGGTAGAATTTTCTGTTTATATTTGTTTTGGTTTTTCTATTTTGAGGGGATCTTTTTTATGACCGCCAGGGCCAGAAGAGATTTCTTATATTGAAATGGAGATAAAAAGGATTTTAAAAGTTAGGAAATAAGGAATATCTAATTTCCCTTTTCCAAAAGGTCTATTATCTAATATATAAGCCTGGGAGTTAAATAAAAATATCCTTTCATTTATTTTCTTGTCCATTATTATTCTAGATAAGAATAGCCAGTAATAACATGATAATGATGATGGTCTAATAACTAAACTTAAGGATTTATATAAATGTGTGTGTGTGTGTATTCAAATATATGTGAATAAAAAAGTAGGTATTGTCAGGGAGGGTAGGAGATGAGGAATAGTGAAATAACCCACCAATAATAACACTTGAAGTGTTACATTTTGACTAAGGAATGTGAGGGAGATTAAATCTGTATATAAAACAAGAGAAAAATCACTCACCTATTAGAAAAAAGCCAAGATATAATTTTATGTAAGTGATTTCTAGTCCCTCCCAGCAATAACTTCTAGAAAGCAGTTTCCTCCTATCATTTTTTTTACTAATCTTACCTACAGTTTCTGTAATTCTGATGCTTATCTTTATGATGGTCTATTCTAAAATACAATCATTGTTGGCCCAGACATTACAGTTGATAAAATTAAATTTATTATACCATGTTATATTACACTCTAATATACACTGTTAGATGTGGGGGAAGTGCATTCTCAGAGGTCCTGGTAGGGAAACTCCCATACAAACTCCCTTCTTCTCCACAAGCTTGACTCCATCAAACATGACCACGGATGTAGAGACAGCTGCCTGAAACTTTGTTTTTAAAAGCTGGTTCTGCTGAAGTTCCTATATCTCAACAGACAACCTGCTCTCACACTAAAGAAGGGCTTGTAATCCTCCATTCAAGGTCAAATGCTCCTGGAAATTTAGAACCCTGACTGTTGGATTTCAAGATACCAAAACATAGAGAACAAAAAAAGCCTTGTGATCTGACAACAAAATTATATTTGACATTGAAAAATATTCTTTCTCCAAATATTACCCAAAGGAATACTACATATTTGGTATTCTCAAATTTAAATTTGCCATGTTGAGTATTCCTGAGTGACCCCACAGGCACATGGTATCTATGTCTGTGTATCTTGGCTGACCTTGAACCTATTACAAAGAATGTATGCTTGCTGTGCAGACTGAGTGAGTGAGTGAGTGAGTGAGCCTAGCATCTATAAACACACACATTTTCATTAGACTGTGTGTCTTCACATTGAAGTGAGTTATTCCTGAATCTGGACATTGGAGAAAGTCCCTATGGAATAATAATAGTCCATTCTACATGCTGTGATGGAGAAGGCCAAGTTAGAGTGAGGAAATACACTGCAGAATCTTAACAGTCCTCCTTTGAAACACTTTGATCTTGACTCCATATTTACCAAAAATATTTCTAAATCAAGAAGTCATTCAGAGATCCCTTAAATACAGTATATTGTATCAGAATATATTGAAGCTAGAAATCTAATTCACAGCAATTTTAAATCAGGATGCCAGGTGACAAGAAAAAATGATTATGACATTTAACATATTGCCTGCCTTCTTGTAATAGACAAATTAATCAGCCTAAACTGTATCTCATAACCATTTCAGTTTTCAATGTAAACCACAATTAAAACCCCTAAAGCTGAATCACACCAACAAGAAGAAGCAAATAGTAAAGTCTCTAATTAGGAGCATCCTTTACTATCTATTCCATAAAATGTGAATTTACCTATATATAATATTGTGCTCTGAATTAATTGCTTCAAAGTTTTTCATCTTATCTCACTGGCAAATATTACAGTTCTTCAGTGGAGGAATTATGTCTTTATTTGTGCATTTCTCATTCTACCCATGCCAAAATGAACAGTGTATACAGATGAAGTTCAGTAAGTAATGATTAACTAGGTTTTTCTACGTGACATTTTACTAGGCCTAGCCAAAACTTTCAAGGATTGACAAGTATCTTCAAGGCATGGTATCTAACTTAAAGAAATGCATGATTATTCTCAATAATGCATTAACCCAAGGTAATATATGTTTTCATTATTCTCCCATGCTAGGGCTATTACCTTCACTCACCAAAATGCAGTTGATTTTTATAGATATATGTGTGAATAAATTCTCAAAGTTAATAAGGACAATTTCTTTCCTTCAGTTTTCTTTCTAAAGCTCTCACATTTCATACAAAGTTGCCTCTCACAGAAGGAAATTCCACTCTGTCATACAGAGAAAAAAATAACAGTGCCAACCCCCAGTTGTGAACAGTAGAGCATTCAACCAGAAATGAATTGGCCAAAGCTTAAACAATTTGAACAACAAAATAAGTAACAATAAGATTGTTTTACAACCCAAAGAATAAAATACATATTCATGAATCCACACTGATACAAATAAATGACTAAACAAACAAACAAATGAACTGGGGAGGAGGGACAGCTCTTACTCACAGAAGAACTCTAATTAATAAATATTGAATGAATGAGGGAAGCAGGAGATCACTACTAAATCACAGTAAGAAGACCACAGTAATAACTTCTGCAAGCAAGATTCAGGGATGAAGGCTAAGTTAAAGAGAAACAGAAAATCTGCATAGCCTCAAAGTACCTCCTTCAACGTAATTATTTACTATGGTGGTAGTTTTAACATATGTCCACAAATTCTTTTTGCCCCTCTCTAGGAGGTGGATCTAATTCCCCCTTCCCTTGAGTGTGGTTTGGACTTAGTGATTGGATTTTAAAGAATAGAGTTTGGAAAGGGAAGATCAGTAACTTTACATAGCAAATCCTTGACCACCTTGACCAAGTGATCAAGGTTAATATCACTCATAATAAAACACTGATAACAAGAACCTTCCCAGATGATGGTATGAGATTTTCTTCCCCCAAATCCATAACAACAGTCTAATCATGAGGAAACATGGACAAACCCAGAGTTAGGGATATGTTACAAAATATGTGACCAAAATTCTTCGAAAGTGTCAAGGTCATGAAAGAGAAGGCAAGACAGAGGGTTTGTCACAAATGGGAGGAAACTAAGGAGATGTGACAACTGACTGCAATGTGGTATCCAGGCTTAAACATGGAACAGCAAAAAGGCATCGGGGGAAATGGGGAAATATGAATAAAATCTATAGTTTGGTAACTCGTATTATACCAATGTTAATATCCTAGTTTTGACATTCTTACCAGGCAAGATGTAAGATGTTAACCTTAAGGGAATAAGGAACTCTCTGGACCATCTTTGCAACTCTCATTAAAAACTAATTTCAAAATAAAAGGTTTAAAAAAACTGGAAGAAATCTTCGGTCAAAAATGGATCCAACCTCCTGCCTTCATTCATCTATTCATTCAATCAATTAGTTATTCTTAGAATGCAAGAAATTTACGTGTTGTGTTTCCCCACTCTAGCCCCCACGTTCTGGTATAATGTATGATGAGAGGTTTTTTTTTTAATTATTCTAAAAAGAAAACAAAGATGTAATGATTTGGACTTATCCTTATATCTGAAAAGGACAAGAATGACCATAACAACAATAACAACACACCTTGGATATCAAGAGTGTTCTCATGCTCTATTTTTTTTACCGCTATTAAATTCTCCTAAGCCACTTCATATCTTCCTAGTTTGGGGGAGGTGAGGTGAATTTGCTGACAAGGAATCACACTGTGCCTTGTTTCAAGATTCTTTAATCATGAAGCTGGATATCTCCTTCTGAAGATTTAAGGAAAAGTTACACTGACCTGGGCGATAGCCCATCAGTCCTGTGGAAAGTGATCTGGAACTCATTCCCGATCACCAGGAACTTGCTACATGATGTACTCTGTGACCTGGAGGTTTTTGAGTTAACACCCTGCAGGAAGTTGACAGGGCACAGGTTACACTCGGCTTTATCTTCAAACAGTTTTTAGGAGGAAGGGAAAATTGCAGGGAGATTACAAACACCTCTGGTGAGAATTCTTTCAATATGAGAGAGTTTGACTCTGCTGTCAGAAAGCTTCATTCCTGACACTTTTCTCTATCTAAACAGAATCATCTTTGGAGCGTAAAAATGACAGGATATGGTTTTTCAGTCATAGAAATGGTAACTATTGGTGAAGTGATTCAACCCCTGTAATCTGACACAAGAAAAAAAAAAAAAAATTCTGATCCACATTCAAAATGTGCTACTTTTGAGCCAGGACATAAATAATAAGTCTGCTTGGCAACTGAATTGGCCAAAATAAATAATATTTTCTCTTCTGCTTCTTACCTCTCCATAATATATATAATTCTTGCGGAAAACCAAAGAGAACTTGCCATATGGATTTTTTTTGTGTGGGCTAATCTCATAAAATTACAAATAAAACTTTCACAGAATTGTAACATCTGCTTCAGCATTATACCCTGGAGAAAAGTCATCTTTGCAACATCACATGAGGACATAGAGTTTAATGTCCAAGTTGCCTTCCACATTTGGCATCCACGCTGTCTTTGAGAGGGCTTGGAGAACATCAGCGATAAATGCCAGATGAACGAAACAAGCCTCTGGAGAGAAAAAGGCTTTTGCTTTATGTTACTGATACTATGATCAAAATTGAAGTACAGTGTTATTAATTTGTTCAGAAGAACCTATGTAAGATTTTTAAATACACGTTTTCTTAAGAAACAAATGGCGCGACTGAATGTAGAGTGGAATGTCCGAAGCATTTGACCTTTGCTTTCAAACTGGAGCTGCTTAAAGGGTGTCAAGTTAGGAGTCCACTGACGCGTTGGAAATGAGCCTGGTGCCTGCTGTGCCTTTCTTTTATCTCTGTATCTACTTCCACAAGGACAGATCATACCTCAGTATTTCTCAAAGGTACCACATATTTCCATTCCTTTTGCTACCACCCTGGTCCAGGCCATCATGCTTCCCCTTGTCTCCAGTATTGCTTACGTCTATCCAGCAGAGTGCTGGTAAACCAGCTTTCCCCAAAACAACAACAAAACCCAAAACCCTCACTTGTGGCGTCTCCCAATTTCCAACATGTAAATTTTTCCACCATGTTCTATGTCAAACTACCCACAGTTTAACAACCAGTTGACAGAATTCCCAAACATATAACAATTGACATAGTTGTACCAGTGTGAGCTGGCTCAAGCCCACCACTGCCTCCATGCATTGTTCCATGCAGACAGTCATCTGTAGTCTCCTTGTTGAAAACCTTCAATAGCTCCCATTTTCCTGAGCACGAAGTGGCAAAGCCCTCAATGAATGGATAAACCCCTCCACAGTCTGGCCCATGCTCATCTCTCCAATCTCACTGGATGCCTCTATTTAATCATATACCAGCCATATTGATGTGTTTTTCTTAGTTCCTTTAACTTATCTACCATGATATCCCTGGTCATTGGGCCATCAAATATGGGTTCCTGCTCTCTTCATCTTGATAATTCCTACTTATCCAGGTATGAGTTTAAACATTCATTGTGCAGGAAAGCTAACCAGGTAGACATTTCTAATGTATTCCCCCACAGCTTTCCTCACATCAGAAAACTCCTGCAAGTCCATCAGGATTAGTTGTTTAATTACCTCTCTTCCCTCAAGACTATAAATAAGCTTTCTGAAGGCAGGAGCCATAGCTCTGAGACCATCACTTTATTTCCAGGGCCTAGAAAAAGTGCTTAGTACCTATTAGGTCCTCAAATACTTGTTAAATAATAAGTAATTGGGAATTTTCATCTCACATACCCTGGCCTTAGGTATAGGTACATATTTGTAAATAAAAGAAATTCATAGTTGTACTCAGAGTTATAATTATTGCAATTTGGGGTCAAGCAATTCTAAAAAAAGGAAGGTCTCTGAATTCTTAAAAGAAAAATATGATTTAAAATATGAAAGCTGAGGTCTTATGAAATCAAAAGGCATGGTGATGCCTTATGGTGATGACTGAGAAATGCCAGCCTTGAAGAAGCATTCTGAGTATAAAACAGAAACACATTCTTTCCTACTCCAAGGCACACACTTTTGAATCTTGATTCAGAGCCTGGAACTCAAAGACAAATTTTTATAAACTTGTCAGAGGTGATATACACTAGATTCTTGCATTAAGAAAGTGGTCAGACTAGATGATCTTCAAGTCTGCTCCCAATTCAAGGGTTCTAAAATTCCATAAAATAAATTTGAGGGGATGGGTGGTGGTAGAATTAGAGAAAATATTGTTGCAGATGGGGATACATGTGCACTGAGCAGTGCCCAGAAAAAGGCACAGGGTAGCACTGGGAGAGCAATTTTGCTACACAAGTCATCCATCTCTTGTCTAATGTTGGTGTTGGAAAAAATTATCATCAGAGTTTCAAGGGATTAAAGGTATATGTACAAACAAAGCATAAATCCTTAAGATATTGTGTCTATGTATTCTTAAACCATAAGGCTCCTAAATGTGGTTTTCCACATAAATCAACCAATAATATTAGAGCACTTTATGAAGAATGCATTGCAAATACTAACATGTATTTTTGAAAGCTCAATTAAAATTGTAACCCCAGGAATAAGAAACAGTCCTTCATTCTTTCAGGATATAAGTGCTGAATACCTTCTATTAGGAGCCTAAAATTGGCTCTGCAGGTGGTGATGGGGGTGTCCATCTGCATATGACATAGTCTGCGTCCTCAGAATACTCAGTATGGTAGAAGAAGCAGACATAGTGTAAATACTTGTAATTCTGAGTAATGAGTATTGTCATAAAGCTATGTATGAACTACTATTCGGGAGTACTGGGTAGATGCCATGTGTTCTCTTTTAATTAGTTCTTTAAAAGGCCACACAATGTTTCCAAATAGATATTGGGTTGTATTTCACATTCCTCCCACCTCAAATTTTAACATACCTGAAACACTGTTACATTACCTGTGCTTATTGATTTTAAGTTGTATCACATTTTCAGAAATGTGTAAAAGAGAAAAAATACAAGTAATGAGGTGATAAGTTGAAGAAAACCAACTGACAAATGACAGGCAAATCCCTCTTAGGTAGATAATTAAGTGAATGGTGAAACATGATTGTGGGTACATTTGATGAGTGATATGGATAGAAAGGTACACCCTCCACCAGTGCTTGGGTTCCGGCTTGGCAAAATTTGGGGTGGGATGTGGGAATGGGGATAGCACTATATAATTTAAGGAAACATTGAAAAAATTTGGAAGTTTCCAAGGCAAAGCCAAGAGTGAGGGAAGCAAACATGAAAGAGGGAGAGAAGATAGCAAAATAGGGAAAAACTGGGTTTGGGAAATACTGTGAGTCTCATCCGCTACATGAGAATCCGGAAAGTTTCATCCTGAATTTTGAAAGAAAAAAGGCCCCTTAAGGAAATGTAGGATATAGACAGGACTGGGCTCATGGGTGTACAACCTGTGACATCACCCCATGTTTCGTTTAGTGCTCTGCTGTAGCTGCCTTGATATTCTCAGCCTTTGAAAGTGTATTTTTTTAAGTGAAATCCAATGGGACAATGGAGCATGTGTGAGCAGAGGAGATAAATGCAATATGCATATGGCCATTTCTCACGGCCTCATTTGCATATAGGGAGGGATATCAATGTCCTGTGAGCTTGGAAATCCAGGGGGTCTACCATGTGTAGGACTTTAGCATGTTCTGTCTACTACTAAGTAAGTGGGGGCACTGACAGCCCCTAGAAGACTTACTTTCCATTCAAACACAACTTGCAGAAAGAAGGCAATAGCACTCTAAGAAACAGAAATGTCCAAGAAATCCTATCGCATACCTTATTTTCACTGCTTCTCTGTATTAGCTGAACACATTTTTTTTTTTTCCTTTTCCATTATGGTTTGTTACAGTATATTGAATATAGTTCCCTGTACCATACAATAGGAATTTGTTATTTATCCATTCTATATATAATAGTTTGCATCTGCTAATGCCAAACTCCCAATCCATCCCTTCCCCACCTTTCCCCTCCCCCTTGGCAACCATGTGTCTGTTCTCTATGTCTGTGAGTCTGTTTCTATTTCGTAGGTAAGTTCACTTGTGTCATATTTTAGATTCCTCATATAAGTGATATCACACAGTATGTCTTTCTCTTTCTCACTTCACTTAGTATCAATCTCTAGGTCCATCCATGTTGCTGCAAATGACATTGTTTCATTCTTTTTATGGCTGAGTAATATTCCATTGTGTGTGTATATATATATCTATACATATACACACACACATATATATACACATATATATATATATCACATCTTCTTTATCCATTCATCTGTCAATGGACATTTAGATTGTTTCCATGTCTTGGCTATTGTGAACAGTGCTGCTATGAATATTGGGGTGCATGTATCTTTTTGAATCATAGTTTTGTCTGGATCTATGCCCAAGAGTGGGATTCTGGATCATATGGCAACTCTATTTTTAATTTTTTAATGGACTTCCATACTTTTTTCCATAGTGGCTGTACCAAGTTACGTTCCCACCAACAGTGTAAGAGGGTTCCCTTTTCTCCACACTGTCTCCAGCATTTGTTATTAGTAGACTTCTTAATGATGGTGATTCTGACCACTGTGAGGTACCTCATTGTAGTTTTTATTTGCATTTATACACTGCTGTATCCCCAGGATTTAGACTAGTAACAAGCACTTAATGGGAACTCATTATCTGTCGGAGAGAGAATGACTTATTAACATGCTGTAGGTGCTGGTGAGTCTCTAAGAAGACTGAGTTCTTGTGTTTTGTGACTTTGGGGAAACAAATTTTTAGTCTTCTATATCATTGTCATCAGTCATTTTTCTATTTTTTTTTGTTGTTGTTAATTTTACTTTTTTTTCCCATCTCAATTCTACTAAATCCCTTGTCACTGGAGAGTGGTGAGGTGTAGAGTACCACATTGCAGATACTTCAGAGATTCTATAGAAGCTGTCAGGAGCTTGTATCCAGCAGCTTAGTCAAGCACTTGCCCTGATTAACACCTTTGGATATTCTCAGCATGTCTATGGTTTTTTGTGGGTTTTTGTTTTTGTTTTTGTTTGCTTTTTTTGGTGATTGTGTCGACTTTTCTTGGGATTCTTAATCCAAGTGGCCTCTTCTCCTTCTGAGGTGCATTTGAATATGAGAATTAGTCACCCAGCTTGAATATTAATACACTTCCCTTAATGCAAGAAAGTCTGATCCCACTCTATAAACTGTAGTCTAGCTATTAATACTAAGGACCTAAAAACTGGAAAATATCAAATATTTTTGTATATATCTTTTCTAACATACAATTGTCTTTAGAAAATTATAAATGTGTAAAAGGGCTGATTGATATTTTTAATCTATTTAGTCAAAATAACTTCTTCTAGAAGCCAAACTGTGTTTTCAGAATTCTTTTTATTGCAAATAAGAGAAACCCATCTCAAACAGTGTAAGAATACAGTGAAGAAATCTAGAGATAAGGATGGCTTCTAGAATACCTGTATTCAGGGATTCAACTGATACTGTAAGAGTCTCTCCTCTTTCTTTTTTTCCTTCGTCAGCTAGTTCTTCTTGTGGTACACGAGATAGCTGAAGACAACCCCTGACTCATATCCTGTCGATATATCGAGCCCAGTGGAAAGAGATAGTTTCACTATTATTTATGGTGAAAAGCTAGGAAACAATTGTCCTGACTGAGAGCCCATGCCCATTCCTTAAACAGTCTCTTCAGCTAAGGGAAGAAATACTTTGATTGGGGTTTATGACCACCAGGACCACCCCTGTGATAGAAGAATGGAGTGACTAGGGTGATCTCAACCACAGAACCATGGGAAAGAGTGCTTCTTAGCCTGGAAAGGTCTGCCATACCACTCAATGTAAGCAATCATAAAGAATTCATTGGCCTATTATTTTCAATAACGATTTTAGGAAAGTTTTATGGTTTAGATCTCTAGAAAGAGAGTGGCTTCCAGGAGCCAGGAGGCATAATTTGGCAGCAGAATGGGTACCCAGGGTGTATTGGATGACTTCTGTTTACAACAGGCCATGCTCACTATGCTATGTGTGCCCATGCCTTCCTTCTCTTTAATCTTCAAAACAACCCTATGAGGTATATGTTATTATTCCTCATTTTGTGATTGAAAAAGTAAATTGACCTAGGTCACAAACTTGGTCACACAAGAATCAAAGCCCAGTTTTGAACCCAGATCTACTTCTGAAAACCATGTGCTTTTCCACATACGGTAATGTTCTGACTTGGAGAATGTTGGTGCTTTGACAAAGCAAGCAAAGGTTTTCATTTTGTTTTGCTTTCCCTCTTCCTTTCCTACAAGAAAAAAAGACATGACACCTTTTAGTGATCAACTTTGAGAAAGTGATCCATTATTAGAATCTAGGAACTGGGAGGTCATTAGTATTGAAAGCAGTAAGAAGGATGGGAATGGCCTTTGGTGATGAGCTTGAGATGGAAGATTTTCTTTTCCTCTTGTATCATAGCATTAAAAGACTGGAGATTTGGTGAGATTTTCTGCTTCTATATTTAATCAGCAAATTTATTATTTGTCATGAATTTTGTATTAATTAGTTGGTTTGGAAAGTCAAACTGTATTATTCACTTATAGGACAACTATTTATTGAATTTTTACTATAAAGTCAGCATTACAAAAAGAAACCTAAGGGTATAAAATATCTAATAAAACAGTAAAGATATAAACCAGTTTTAAAGATAAATAAAAGAAGGTACAAAAGGAAAGACCAAAATTCAACTAAATCAGCAGAATCTCACAGGCCACCTCATGTGCTCTGATGGTTCTCACCCTCCTAAATCTAGAGAAAGAATGTGCTACAGCCAAGTGTAGCTCTTGTTCTTCCTCCTACGAAATTACAGTAGACTATGAACTTGTGGTTTTTGTCCAAGTGAAAACTTCCCACGATTATGTTCCTGACATTTTACTATATATATAAAAATATCTAATTTCTCCACAGGAAAACAGGATTTCAAAATTAAACCTGGGAGAGTGAATAGTTCAAAATACACAATCTCCCAGTTATTTGTAGTGACCTTTAACGACACTTAGTTGGAGCCACCAAAGAGCAAAGCTCTTCATTTTTAGCTTTTCATTTAAAAAAAGGATCTATGTATAAAGATCCAAAAGCCCCAGAGGGAGCTTGACAGAGTTGTTCAATCCACGATTGACATTATCAGGATCGACAAATATTTATGCAGAGAAACCTGCATAGTTACTCAATTCCTACAGGAGTAAGTCCTAAATCGTAGAATGGTTGTTTTTTTGGTTGTTTTTTACAATTTTTATTGGCGTATGATTGCTTTACAATGTTGTATTAGTTTGTGCTGTAGAGACTGTCATACAGAGTGAAGTCAGAAAGAGAAAAACAAACACTGTATAATAATCACTTATATGTGGAATCTAGAAAAATGATACAGATGAAATTATGTGTAAAACAGAAATAGAGACACAGACATAGAGAACAAATGTATGGATACCAAGGGGGGAAAGGAGGGCGATGAATTGGGAGATTGGGATTGACACATAGGCACACTGAGTTTCTATGTTCAGCTTTCTACTTACCTTTACATCTTATGCAAGTAATAATTTCTCACTCTTTCAGAACCTAAAGGCCTTGCTATTTCTGAATGTGATGCTGCTTTTTGCGTCTGTGCCTTTACTTACGCTCATCCTTTTAGGCAAAAGTCTTTTTTACACTTTTAAAACTAGCACACTCGAATGCATTCTTCAAAATGTAACTCAAACAAAATTCAGGGTACTGTTACCAATGGAAAAAACTTAATCCAAGTGCCTGTTTTTCCAAAGTGTTTTTAAGAAGTTGTTTGTATACCTCTATTATAGCTCTTTTACTACATTAATGTACACCAAATTAAGTTACATTAAATTACTTGTATTTAACTATATTTTACTTAGGCTCATTAGATTGCAAGCTCCTCAAGAGCCGTGTTTTACTCATGTGTACGCTCTCAAACCATAAGAATGCCTTTCTATCACAGCAGATGCCCAATTAATAGGCAGTTAATTAATTAATTACTTTCTTGGCTATCTTGATCTAAAATCACATGCAAAACGTTATTATAGTCACTCAAGATAAAAAGAGACATAAATAATGCCTTGACTTCAGGGAGTTTGCTGTCTGCTTGCAAATGCAAGGTACAGAAAATAATATTAATAATGACAAAAATAATAGAAAGTATCTATATAACACATACCATATGCCAGAGGGATTCTATGTGTTTTATATGTATTCATTCATTTAATTCTCATTATAGCACCTATGAAGTAAATACGATTTTTCAGCGAGGAAACTGAGGCATAGAAATAATAAGGAATTCATATCAAGCATGTGGTAAAATTGGAACAAAATCCCAGGCATTCTGAATGTAGAGTTACTCTTAACCTATATATTGTGCCATAAATGATCTAATGATGACAACATTTAAATTTAATTAATTAAATTCAACTTAAAAGACTGAATATTAAAATTAACTACACATTAAATTAATAGCACATGAAAATTCTACAAAAATTCCTATCATTTGAATTCACTTTGAATCAAGGATTTTTCTTCTATCCCACACCTCCTCTCAAGTACTGTTCAACCTGTAGAAACTGCTAAAAGTATTTTCTCAGGGGGCCCTCAGGAGAAGAGGAAGGCATTGGTCCCAACTACCACTGCATTTCAAAAGCTATAGCTCTGCTTTCATTTCTTTTCTGTATTGGGGCTCCATGTAGAATTTTGTCTACTAGTAAAGTAAAGGTACTTTTATATGCATAAGTAGATCAGATAAAAACAGAAAATAAAGTAGAATGTGCCTTCTGAGATCTCACACCTCCCTCTTTCTCCTGCTCCCCATGTTAACACAACCACAGCCACTATCAAGCTTTGGGGTAATTAAGCTACCCCTCCCCTGGACTAGTTAGGAGATGTTCCCAAACTGTGCGTTTATTAACTGTCTATGTTCTGGACCTCTCATTCCATCTCCCTACCCTGCAGCAGGATGTTCAAATCTGTACTTGATCACCTCTATTTCTTGTCTACTAACCCTCATTTAAGCTTGGATTTGATATTAAGTGTGCACTTCCTCCAGCTCTCACTACTCTGGTCTTGCTTCCTAAATCATTTCAGGTAAAACTCCTGCTCTGGCCTTGGACATCACACTGGGGCCAGTCCAGGTCACCAGTATTCAGCAGAAAATCAGATATCTGCAGGGCCTTGATTGGACCTATGGCATTAGCTTTTCATAGAGGTTCCAGCTTCTCTTTTATAAAGATTCTTGTAAGTTTTTAAAATGAACTGGTGGAAGTTTAAAACACTGCCGGATGTTTGGGCTCCAGAGGCTTATCTGCCCGCACCATTGCAATTGAATTTTCTGACATGTTGTCCCTTCCAAACTCATGTAAAAAACAAATACATTGTCACTCACCTCTTCTATTTCATTATTCTTTTCCATTATAGTATCTTAAATATAAGGCTCTATTTGAACATGGTATTATTCTCAACTCCAGAAACCATGAAGCATGAGCTTTAAAATAGGGCCACATAAGTTAAAACACAGCCAGGAAGTAGAAAATCTAATCAACAAGATCTTGAGACTCTTAAATAAGGTTAAAGACAAAGTGTCATAACTTACCTATGCAGTTATCATAAGTAGCATCATATGTAGATTTTTTTAATAACCCTTAACAACATTATATGCTTAAGGTAGACAGGATCGCCAAGAATGCAAATATTCCAATATTACTGAAATCAGGCTTGTGTCTTGCGGAAAGACACTTCCACTAGGCTTGAAAACTGAACGAGAGACACAAGTACCACTAGATGGTAGAGGAGATGGGCTGAACACAAAATGTGTAGAAAGGAGAAAGCTGGGAAAGAGGCAACAGAACAATTGAAATCAAAGTAGCATAAGCATCACATTGTGCAAAGTCAAATCCAGATGGCAGTCTGTTTGTGAAAACCTTTTCAAGACAAGAATTTTGTGGTCCCTAAGGCCACAGGTAAGGTGTATAAACCTCTGTAAGTAATCCCAACGTAGGATATCTCTGATATGCATTGGAAAAAGATCAATCATATATGTAGCTTTAAAAAAAAGGGAAATTAGAGGAAATAATCTCAGAAAGAGTATATCTTCCCAGTGAACACAAGGAACAACATGCCTAATACCCATTCAATTCTTTTTAGGAAAAATTTGGGAGATCCTCAGTAGGGCTTGGAACTCAGGTATCTAACCGTATCTATCTTCTTGCAGTTCTTTAAATTCGCTTGTCTACTTTCTCCTTTCCTTCCTTCACCCCCTCATCCCTGTCTTCCACCCTCCTTCCTTTTCTACTTACTTCAATAAATACATAGTAAATTCACATTCTGGGTTAGGAACTTTGATAGGCAGTTTGTCTTTATGCACTATTTCCCCAAAGTAACAGCCTAGCCCACACTCCTTGGTATGTATGCTTATACTCAATGGGTCTTGAAGTCATGTAGCCTTGAATTGAACTGAATTGAATTGTAGAATTGAATTCAACTGTGAATCCAACTTGGGAAAATTACTTAGTCATTCATCTGCTATACCCTTCTCTGTAACCTGAGAATGATTGTTACATATCCTAGGTGTGGGATAAATTTTAAATGAGAGAATCCATGTAAAAAATTTAATTGTAACTGATATACAGGAATTGTTCAATAAACCTTAGCTATTGTTATCATTATTGTTTTGAAGATTCATCATGGCCTCATTTTAAACCTCTATGAACTGGCTCCCAAGACTGAACTAACCTTCTTCCAGGGTCCCACAGCATCCTATGTTGGTCAACACAGAGATGCATCACTTAGGTCTCCCTAAAAATAGGATTTGCTTCCCAGCTTACAGGGAATGTGGCCATTAGACTGCCTTCAGCTGACAGCTTCAGAGTCTGCCTCAGCCACAGGGAGTGACCTTTCCTAAGGTAATGCCCTTCCTAGGGCACCCCTATATCCGGCCACTGAGCAAAGTAAGAGATTTGAAGACCCAGCCTGGCATGGGACAGCTCTGATGGGCTATTAAAACTTGCTGTAATGTTCCGCTATGTCGGCCAACACTTCGGCAGACTGGCAACAGTTTGATTCTCCCCCCTGCCCAATCCTGTTTCCTCCCCCATCCTTTCACAGGTGTTCATCCCTAATAGTAAACATTGCACCCCAAACTCCGTCTCAGCACCTACTTTTAGAAAGCCTAACTTGACACTACTCAGTAGCTGTGTTCCATTAGTTTACTTCTCTGTCTGACTCGCTGATGGACTGTATGATCCTTGAGGACAGAGAAAGTCTCATCTAGTTTTGTATCCTCAGCACCTAGCTAGTGGTGATTATATAGGAAACACTCAATTAGGAGCTGTATATTGAATGAATGAAAAATAAGCAAGGAGCCAGCTTTAAAGGAAAACTTTAAAAAATGTGTTCAGGAAAATTGAATCATCATAAAAATAATTACTGTTTCATGTTAACTTAAAATGCTTCCCATCAATGAGACAGAAGTTCCTTTATAAACTGCACATACAAAGGTAGAGGAAGCAAGTTTTATCAGTGAACTCAGCACTGCTCTGGACAGAATCCTCTTAACCTTTTAACAACTGCAGAAACTTTTTTATTTTTCTTTCCGGTGCTTACTACATATACTTGGAGGAATCAAATAATGAACAATGTATGGACGACATCTGGTGGCTCCCAGATAATGTTACATCAACCTTGCCTGGAGTCTGAGCCACAGAGCTTGGTGATCATATTAGCCTGAACCCTTTCTTACATTGAAATCCTCCCCAAGATTAACATGGTCCCCAGTGCTGGGAGGATGGGAATTATTAAATTTACCAAAGATGCCAGTTGTGATGAACATTAACAGCCTCATTCTTTAAATCCTTTGATTTATACTGTCTTCAGAATTAATAATCATTCATCCAATTAAATGTTCTTGGTCTGGGCCTCTGGCCAATTCTATGTCATAGGAGGTGATAAGACCCATTAGCTGTAAGCCTTAAATTAACCAGCATCAGACCCAAGGGAAGTATGTTGCCCAAATGACCCACCTCCCTTCTAATTCCAAACCTTCATGACTGATGCTAGAAAATATCTTCATTACATTGCTGTTTTTCTGGTCAGCAGGACAGACTTAAGTGCTACAATGAATAAAGTTTAAGATTTCATGATACTTTTTCAACTTTTGTAAATTAAAGTTTGATTTTAAAAATGTACATTTTAAAAATCAAATGTCATATAACCTAATATAAACTTATACAAACAGAAAACATCTAGAGGTAGAAAGAATAGAATAAAAATCATAGAATATATGCTGCTGCTGATGCTGTTATAACAACACACTCTGGAGACCAACACGTTGACCTGATTAAAAACTACTCTGAGAAAAGAGCAAATTTTTACGATTTATTAATAGGTAGCAGGAGTAGAGATGAGGTTATGTTAATTTGCATTATTTGAATAATTGAATTCATTTCTACCCTTGATTTTGCAGGTATTCTTATAGCTTTTGTTGAAAAAATTTAAATAGCTTCTGGATATGTAGATCATACATCAGGGAAACTCAGAGAAGAATCAAATCAAAATTTCGGAAACATTTGCTAAGTAGCTGCAGATTCTTTAGGAAACAAGAGATCCAATAAAGCTAGGTTAATGTTTCGTGCAGTTCACATGGATTTGAGCATGTGCTACTTTGTAATGGGCTGAACTGTGGACTTTTCTTTGAACTACAAATCCTCAAAAATAAGAACTGATGAAAAGGGTCAGCAAAGTTAAAGCACCATGGAAATCTAGGCGGTTTTACACTCTTCACTTTCAAAGTTGACAAGTGTCATTGGGTTGAGGTCAACACTGGTATTCAAATAAGAATGTAATCTACATTCCTTATAACTAAAGCCTAACAAACATTTTTAGAATATTTTATTAATGAAAATTTCAACATAAACTCAATATTTTGAACTTTCTTCTACTGTCAATAAACATGAAGACTTTTTGTCCAGAAATGATACTGGAAAAGATATCTTTATTGGTTTTCGTCTTGGCACATAAATTGGCTAAATTAAAATTACCAGAATTTATTGAGCGTGGATTTAGAGAAAAGCCAGCAGATTTTCTGGATCAGGTTACCTCAAAGCCAGTTTTATTCTATTTGATTTACAATGACTTGTGTATAATCTCATGACTACAGAGGTGACTGTTAAGAGTTTGATTAGTCAAGAGGTGATGGGACAGTTTTTGTGCTTATTGCTTACTTGAACCCATGCTAGAAGCCATGGATTAGCAAACTTGTCCAGATATGGACACATGTGTGTTGGTTTTTAAGTCCCTTTTTATTTATCATGCCTATTTATTTTCATGCTTAGCATTATTAATGTTGAACTTTAAATTTTAAATCTTTTCCAAACATTACCCTCATTGCTTCCTATTGTAAACATCTATAGAACTGAAGTAGAGTGAATTTGTATTTCATTCTTACATGCCAGAATTTTATCTTGTTTAGATGCATAAAAATGCAGAGGTTTTTTTTGTTCTTGTTATTATTGTCACTATTTTGCTTAATTAATTTGTTTTCCACTTGAAGGATTTTTTTCTTTTTCAAGTTCTTTATTGAAATATAATTGCTTTATACTTTTGTAGCAGCTTTTGAGGTACACCAAAGTGAATCAGCTGTATTTATACATATATCCCCATATCCCCTCCCTCCTGCGACTCCCTCCCACCCTCCATGTCCTGGCCCTCTAAGGCATCACCCATCATCGAGTTGATCTCCCTTTGCTATACGGCAACTTCCCACTAGCTATCTATTTTACAGTTGGTAGTGTATATATGTCTATGGTACTCTCTTGCTTCATCCCAGCTTCCCCTTTGCCCCCCGCCCCCCCAACGCCGTGTCCTCCAGTCCAGTCTCTGCATCTGCATCCTTATTCTTGCCCTGTCACTGGGTTCATCAGTACCACTTTTTTTTTTTTTTTTTTTAAGATTCCGTATATATGAGTTAGCGTAAAGTATTTGTTTTTCTCTTTCTGGCTTACTTTGCTCTGTATGACAGACTCTAGGTCTATCCACCTCATTACATATAGCTCCATTTCATTCCTTTTTATAGCTGAGTAATATTCCATTGTATATATGTGCCACATCTTCTTTATCCATTCATCTGTTGATAGCCATTTAGGTTGCTTCCATGTCCTGGCTATTGTAAATAGTGCTGCAATAAACATTATGGTACATGTTTCTTTTTGGATTATGGTTTTCTCTGGGTATATGCCCAGGAGTGGGATTACTGGATCGTATGGTAGTTCTGTTTTTAGTTTTTAAAGGAACCTCCAAACTGTTTTCCATAGTGGCTGTACCAACTTACATTCCCACCAACAGTACAGGAGAGTTCCCTTTTCTCCACACCCTCTCCAACATTTATTGTTTCTAGATTTTTTGATGATGGCCATTCTGACCAGTGTGAGGTGATACCTCATTGTGGCTTTGACTGGCAATTCTCTGATGATTAGTGATGTTGAGCATCTTTTCACGTGTTTGTTGGCCATCTGTATGTCTTCTTTGGAGAAATGTCTATTTAGGTCTTCCGCCCATTTGTGGATTGGGTTATTTGCTTTTTTGGTATGAAGCTTCATGAGCTGCTTGTATATTTTGGAGATTAATCCTTTGTCCATTGCTTCATTGGCAAGTATTCTCTCCCATTCTGAGGGTTGCCTTCTTCTCTTGTTTATGGTTTCTTACACTGTGCAAAAGCTTTTAAGTTTCATTAGGTCCCATTTCTTTATTCTTGATCTTATTTCCATGGTCAAAAAGGATCTTGCTTTGATGTATGTCATAGAGTGTTCTGCCTATGTTTTCCCCTAGGAGTTTTATAGTTTCTGACCTTACATTTAGGTCTTTACTCCATTTTGAATTTATTTTTGTGTATGGTGTTAGCAAGTGTTCTAATTTCATTCTTTTACATGTTACTGTCCAATTTTCCCAGCACCACTTATTGAAGAGGCTGTCTTTTTTCCATTATATATTCTTGCCTCCTTTGTCAAAGATAAGGTGTCCATATGTGCTTGGGTTTACCTCTGGGTTCTCTATTCTATTCCATTGATCTTCCTTTCCATTTTTGTGCCAGTACCATGCTGTCTTGATCACTGTGGCCTTGTAGTATACTTTGAAGTCAGGAAGCCTGATTCCACCAACTCCGTCTTTCCTTCTCAAGATTGCTTTGGCTATTCGGGGTCTTTTACATTTCCATACAAATCGTAAGATTTCTTGTTCTAGTTCTGTGAAAAATGCTGTTGGTAATTTGACAGGGATTGCATTGAATCTGTAAATTGCTTTGGGTAGTACAGTCATTTTCACAGTGTTGATTCTTCCAATCCAAGAACATGGTATGTCTCATGTTTTTATCATCTTTGATTTCTTTCATCAGTGTCTCATAGTTTTCTGCATACAGGTCTTTTGCCTCCTTAGGCAGGTTTATTCCTAGGTATTTTATTCTTTTTGTTGCAATGGTAAATGAGAGAGTTTCCTTAATTTCTCTTTCTGCTCTTCCGTTGTTAGTGTATAGGAATGCAAGAGATTTCTGTGCATTAATTTTGTATCCTGCTACTTTACTACATTCATTGATTAGTGCTAGCACTTTTCTGGTAGAATCTTTAGGGTTTTCTATGTATAATATCATGTCCTCTGCAAAGAGTGACAATTTTACTTCTTTTCCAATTTGGATTCCTTTTATTTCTTTTTCTTCTCTGATTGCTGTGGCTAAAACTTCCAAAACTATGTTGAATAATAATGGTGAGAGTGGACACCCTTGTCTTGTTCCTGTTCTTAGAGGGAACTCTTTCAGTGTTTCACCATTTAGAGTGATGTTGGCTTTTGGTTTTTCATATATGGCTTTTATTATGTTGAGGTAATTTCCTTCTATGCCCATTTTCTGGAGAGTTTTTATCATAAATGGATGTTGAACTTTGTCAAAAGCTTTTTCTGCATCTATTGAGATTATCATATGGTTTTTTATGCTTCAATTTGTTGATATGATGTATCACATTGATTGATTTACATATATATTCAAGAATCCTTGCATTCCAGGGATAAACCCCACTTGATCATGGTGTATGATCTTTTTAATGTGCTGTTAGATTCTGTTAGCTAGTATTTTGTAGAGGATTTTTGCATCTACATTCATCAGTGCTATTGGTCTGTAATTTTCTTTTTTTGTGACATCTTTGCCTGGTTTCAGTATCAGGGTGATGGTGGCCTCGTAGAATGAGTTTGGGAGTGTTCCTCCTTCTGCTATATTTTGGAAGAGTTTGAGAAGGATAGGTGTTAGCTCGTCTCTAAATGTTTGATAGAATTCACCTGTGAAGCCATCTGGCCCTGGGCTTTTCTTCGTTGGGAGATTTTTAATCACAGTCTCAATTTCAGTGCTTGTGATTGGTCTGTTGATATTTTCTATTTCTTCCTGGTTCAGTCTTGGGAGATTGTCCTTTTCTAATTTATCCATTTCTTCCAGGTTATCCAATTTATTGGCGTATAGTTGCTTGTAGTCTTCTCTCATGATCTTTTGTATTTCTATGTTGTCTGTTGTTACTTCTCCTTTCTCATTTCTAATTCTGTTGATGTGCATCTTCTCCCTTTTTTTCCTGATGAGTCTGGCTAATGGTTTATCCATTTTGCTTATCTTCTCAAAGAGCCAGCTTTTAGTTTCATTCAGAGTTTTAAATTTAGCTACTTGATGACCTTATGAAAATCAAACCCTAATTCTAATTTTACCATCAAAATTCTGCAAATTCAGAACTGAAAAGGAAAATATATGGACATGATTATTTTTTAAAATAATACATACAAAAAATCCCCCCTTTTTCTATTTTCAAATCATTACCATTTTAGAAAGTAGGTAAAAGGGATCCAGCACAGAAAATTAGCTAGGGACAGGATTCATGCTGTAAAGAGAAGTTACAAGGGCCTAGGCAGAGCAATTGACAAGTGGGAGGGTCGAGTGACAAATGAGAAATGCATCATCTGGGAAACTGTGACAATATCCACAGGGGCTGGAGTCCACCTGTCAGCTGGGTCTCCATTAGGGGTCTTTCTCTTCCACTTGTGAAACCATGTGATCTTAGACAAGTCCTTAAATATTTCTGTGCCTCTGTTTTCTGCTCTGTAAAATGGGGGTAAAAGGTTCCAATGTCTTGGAATATTATATATGACAGTTCTCATAACGCACTTAGCACTTTGGCCCATAATTGGCATGTGAGACATGGTAGCTATTATCATTGTAAAAAGTTTTTGACAGGTCAAATACTGAACAAAGTGAAAAACAATCAGAAAAGACCTTCAGATAATAATTATGAGGTTGAACAAAATGAAATTTGACACATTAAAGGAAGAGAGAGAGCTTTTCCTTTGAAATCAGGGGAAAAGAATTTGTTCTTTTGTGGATTAAATGAACATACACAGATCTTTACCCTAATGCTTGGCAAATATATAAACCAATGCTGTCTATCTTAAGTGTTATCATTAATAATAGTAATGGTATTAAATTCTATACAGCCAAAGCTTAGAATAAAAGTACCAAGGATTGGGCTTGGAAATACAAGCAGAGTTTTTGTTAAAAATGCCAGCTTCCTCTTCAAGCATTTTTATGTGAACTAAGGGAAATTTTCATTGTCTGCTAGAGAGGTTCACAGAGAAATATCCTTATTTAAGTTATTTTATCAAGTAGAAAGTTATTTGAGGGGAGTAATGAGTGTGAGGGTGGGGGTAATTATTCACAGTGGAATATGGATTCCAAAGGGTGTGTAAGAAATGGCAAAAATATTGCCACAGTCAGGGGGAGAATAGAAAAAAAATCAGTAGTAAGGAAGAACAGAACACTAATAAAGATAAATGGAAAATAGCATGAAGGAAAGGTTTGGGGAGAGAAAAAATAAGTACAGAATTAAATCATCTCACATGTCCTAAATTTGGTGCAAATTATACTGGTTTTGGAACTGGCTGAGTTTTCCAGACACTACCTGAATTAGTCTCGGGGAAATAGTGTAGGCCCAGGAAGGCAGTTAGGAATTGCACTAAATGCATGTGACTGCATAGCAGCAGACGCAATGCCCTATGTTCCCTAAACCCCATCCTTCTTTCCTCCTGACCACACAGCTAGGTCCAATTTACACCATGTCTGGCAGTTAGGTGAGGCAAGGTGACTGAATTTTGCCGAAGGGGCTGTGGAAGTTTTATTGTATACCATGTACATCATTTCAGCACTAGCTCCATTGAAAAAAGCAAATTATGCACCCTTTTCTGTGCTCTTCCCTCATCTGCCAGCTGTATGCAGAGGATTCAGGGGAAGACTGTGGGGCTCTAGGGGATGACAGAATCATCAGTTGGAAAGAACTTGGGTCATACAATGACAGTGTGGATCCCAGGCATCCCATATTAAAACCTTCATTTCACTGTGTTATGAGCAAAAAAATAAGCTTTCATTGTGCCAAGACACTGAAATTTCATGAATATCAGTAAGCATCCCCTGATGAGAAGAGTGAATTAATCCCTGGGTTTGGCAGAGTGCAAGGAATTGATAACCTTGAAATAAGTTTCTAAAAATAACGAGAAAAAGTATGAATGCAATACATTCAAGAGCAAATATAGAGACACAATTGCTTGGGGAGTTTTTCTGTGAAATCAGAAAAGTTATATCTCTATATATAATATATATACATACACATATAAACATACGTATGTGTACAAAAATCAGTAGCCAATTGATACGTGTATGAAGGGCACAGTAGGTACAATAATAACCCCCCAAAGAAGTCTACATTCCAGTATCCAGAACCTGTGAATATATTGATGTTACATGGCAAGAGGGAATTAAGTTTGCAGCTGGAATAAGGTTGCTAATCAGCTGACCTTAAAGTAGGAGATTGCCCAGGTGGGCCCAATGGAAAGACAAGAACCTTTAAATGGGGGAAGAAAGAGACAGAAGAATCAGAAGCAAAGAGAAGGCATTGTGAGAAGGACTTAACTGGCGGTTCCTGGCTTTGGCGCTGGAAGGGGGCCAGTGGCCAAGGAATAAGTCGGCCTGTAGGAGCTGGAAAGGCAAGAAGATAGATTCTCCCCTCGAACCTCCAGAAGGAACACATCCCTACTGACATCTTGATTTCAGCCCATTGAGATGCCTTTTGGACTCTGACCCTCAGGATGGTAAGATAATAAATCTGTGTTGTTTTAAGTTTATAGTCATCAGTTACAGCAGCACTAGAAATCTAACATGGGGAAGCTCATTATAACAAGGCAACCAAAAATAACATGTTTAAGAATATACTTTATAAGGAATATGCTACTCCTATATGAAGAAAATTACACAATTTTATTGCAAATTATAAGAGAAAGTCCAAATAACTGGAGAAACATAAAATGCTTCCAAATAGGAAGGCGAAATACTATAAAGGTACTCAATGTTCGCAGACTAATGTATAGTTTTAATGCAATTGCACTCATATGCTTCAAGGCCCTATGTATTACTCAGGAGTAATAAATCCAGCTTGAACTATATTTTTTTAAGTGATTTTGTTTTGGAAGAGTAAGTAAACTAGAAAACATTGAAAATTTGGATGCTCTCTGCCTCTCATTGCCGCCCTTTTCAGATTGATTTCATAGATTCCTACACCTGACTGGTTTCTTTCTAATTTGGAAGGGGGAGGCGCATGGCTTCCTTGCAATATACAGTCATTAAGCTGATTGGTCCAGCCTGAGTCACATAGCTGTTGAATGGTCTGTGTGGTCAGAGGAATGGGCATCGTGATTAACCTAGTCCAGGATACTTCCCAGTAGCCAGAGCAGGTGAGTCTGTTACCAGAAGGAGAGACACAGACAAGAAGAATTGGTACTCAGGACAGTACCTCTACTTCTAGAAATCTACCATAGGAAAATAGAGATGCAGAAAAAGTATTCATGGAAAATGTTTTTTAACATTGTATTATTTATAAAAGTTACTGAAACAATCTCCAATAATAATAGGTGGTAAATTAAATTATGGTGTATCCACATGAGGAAATACTTTGCAATCATTAAAAATATTTTTCATGAGTTTTTAGGACTGATTGATAGAATTCAAAATCCATGGGGAAATACCCATAAAATATTAAGTTAACAAAAAACAGAATACAAAAGAATGTACATTATGGCCCAACATTGCAAAAAGGAAAGCTATATGTATATAATTCACCAAATACTAACAATATGTATGTCTAGATAATGAGATTACATTTTTCTTTAGCCTTTTCTTTATTGTCTAATAAATAGCCTAAAGTAATTAATACAGCTTATAAATTGACCCATAAAACTTTTTGTAAACTGTAAAAATATGCAAGTAGGGTAGACAGATGCATCTCTTGCTACTAGTACCCAAGGCTCTAGTCCAGTGGTTCTCAAATTTGACCAGGCATCACAATCACCTAGATAGCTCATTAGAACACATTGCTGGGCTCCATCGCCAGAATCTCTGATTTAGTGTGTCTGTGGTGTAAACTGAGAATTTACATCGCTAACAAGTTCCCATGTGGTGTTTATGTTAATAGTCTGGGGATTGCGGTTTGAGAACCATTGCTCTCATTATATCTGACTACATGAAGTTCCTTGAACATCCATCTTAAATGCACTTCTGAGTCTTTGTCTAGCTTCTCCTTCTTCAAACACCAACCCCACCACCACACCTTCTTGACTGTCTAAATCCTCCCTGTTCAAGAATCAGCTCCTGAGAAGTTTATTCCTTAACTTCCTAACCAGAATCAGGTGCTTTCCCATCTGCTCTCAAAGCACATCTAGAACTGACTTTTATCAGCCTCTCCAGGGGTCTGAGAACCCCCAGTTATAACCCTTAACATAGCATTCAGTAAATGAATGAACCCATTTTTTGATCTGTAGCTATGTAAGGTCCTTGTTATTCAATCGAAGTGTACAAATCAGTAAAACTGAAGCTCACAGAGATTAGTTTACCTTTTCAAGGTCAACCAGATAGTTAATGGCAGGGTCAAGTCTCAACTCCAGGTTTCCATGTTGCAAGCTCCATATATTCTTTATTCTTCCTTGCTGTTCCCCAATCATAGATGATGTAAGCTATGCATCTGGAACATTTTTTTTTTCCATGATCCACTGCTGTGAGATCAACTTGGTTTAAAAAGAACAGGTCTGAAGCCTGAATCCTTACAAACAGCCACCAGTAGCAGGAAAGGAGGAGACAAAAGGGAAATGATTCTTGTTTTTTTAAAAAAAATACTTCTTTGCCTCTGTTAGCTATATGAAGTGGGTTTTTTTTCCCCCCGGTAACAGTTTTATTGAGAGATAATTTACCTATCACACAATTCACCCATTTAAGGTGTACAACTCAGTGATTTTTCAGTAATTTCAAGTTGTGCAATCTCCATCCAAATTAATTCTAGAACATTTTCATTATCCCTCAAAGAGACCCATTCCCTTTAGCTGTCACCCTCCAACCCCCATCTCTCTAGCACTAGGCAGCCACTAGCATCTCTCTAGAGATTTGCCTCTTCTGAGCACTTCATGTAAACGGAGTCATGAAGTATGTGGTGTTTTGTGATGTGCTTCTTTCACTTGGCATAATGTGTTGAAGGTTCATCCATGTTATAGCATGTATCAATAATTCATTCCTTTTTATTTTATTGTATAATATGCCATATTTTATCTGTTCATCAGGTGATGAACATTTGGATTGTTTCCACATTTTGACTATTATGAAAAATGCTGCTGTGGATGTCTGTGGCAAATTTTTGTGTGGGCAAATATTTTCATTTCTCTTGGGTATATAACTAAGAGTACAATTGCCAGGTCATATGGTGACTCTCTTTAATCTTTTGAGGAACTGCAAGGCTGCTTTCCAAAATGGTTGCATCATTTATATTCGTTTTTTTTTTTAAGTGTATTTGTTTAAACATTTAATAAGTTTTATTTGGACTAGGGAAACGAAACTTAACCAAAATACTCGCTTTTTGGTCAGTTAGGCATTGTCAAATTAACACAACTGTCAGTCTCCTGGGTGTCTCTAGGGTAGGATTTCTAAATCAATCCCCCCTCCTTTCTTCATTCTATTTCCTCTCGTCCATCCATCACCTATGGCTGATCTTTCATTTCACTCAATGCCTATCACTAGCCTGACCATTTCTGAAAGCCTGGAATAAGGGCTAAATGAGCAGGTATAATAGTTTATATAAGAAATTGAAACTACTCTTATATGAGTAGTTTCATACAAGAAATTGAAAGAGCCTTAGTGAAAACATGTGAGTTTTCTCATCCAGCAGACAATGTTTGATCCTGATTTTCCACTGGTAATCATTTGTAACCTCTTGATGTATTTCTGCTGAATTTATGGAAAGTATCATGACATTAGAATCTGTTTCCTATTGAAAAAATATTTATGATCACATAAAAGTTGTTCTTTTATTCATGTTTCAATTAGACTTTTCCATAATCAGAGTTAGGTCTCTTTTAAAAGAACACAACTCTGGGATCTTGTATCCTACAGGAGTAACTCATCATTTCTTACCAAAACTGCTAGCCTTAGGCATCATCTGCTGGGTGTTTTATTTGGCTTGGCCAAGAATCTTGCCGAGGTTGTAATCTAGGCCTCTTGTTCTTTGTGAATTTTTAGAAATACTCATGTTCAGTAGGAAGAATGAATTCTCAAGTGCTGTTTTTTTAGACAAGGTATGATGCTTTCACAATAAAGGCTTCATTTTTAAAGATGTTTCTTTAAGAGAAGACTTGATCAACAAGAGTGGGAGTGAGGAGGAAGCCAACTGGACTTTGAAATTGGTGGCTCTTTATGTTCTAGAGTAGGGAGGGAAGGAGAAACAGAAGTTTTCTGCACTATTCCAACGTGTGCCCTTTACCTTTTATCAAGATCGTTAGATTTCTCTCCTTCCCTCCTCTCTCAAGACTTCTCATTAACATGTCTTTCAGTTGTGAGTATATAGGCAAAGCAGTGTCCCAAATAAATGGATATCAACGAATGAATGAATAGAAAATCTAATTTGCAAAAAGCTTCAAGTTAGGAAAAAAAGGGGGGAGGACAGCTTATAAACCTATTACATTGAGATTTAAGTTTATAGTAATTCTAAAATAAGCCCTTGAAATTATGATATTCAATTAGTGAGAAGTTGATAATACTGTTTAGGATTTTAATATTGTTCAAACAAAGTAAACTTCCTATATTTTAGAGCACAGGCTTTAGAGTCAGATAGCTTTGTTTGAGTTTGATTCTGTGACCTCCAAGCTATGTGACCTTAGACACAATTACATCTCCCTTATCTACTTCCCTTGTAAAATTGGCAAAATTGAAATATCAATAAAAGTTATATCTCCAAATAGGATTTTTGCAAGAATAAAACCTGGCTATGTAGCCAAAGCTCTTTGCCTGGTACTTAGAGGATACTAAGATACTAAGTACTCAAATGATACTAATTATAATTTTTTATATTATTATTATTACCATTAAGAAGCTGAAAAAAATCCCTGAAAGAAATGACTCCTGAAAGAGTTGTATCAAATACTAACTAATGAATTCTGAAATGGTCTCAAATAATTGAAATTAAAAGTCATCAAGGAAAAATTTCAAAGGATTTTTGCCTTCACACACCCATTTTGGTTAAAATAGTTTCAAAGCCAGTTTTTGTACAGTCCTCCTTTCAAAATACTCATCTGCTTTTAAGCACTAATTCCTGGGCTTTGTAGCTAAAATTTTGTAGTTGGTCTCCTCCTTTCCAAGTCTCCTTCCTTCACTAACATATCAGTCTTCAGATAGTTTCTTACAAATGGTCCCTTCCCTTTAAACTGTTCCCCTCTTCTTCCTTTCAGAGACAGATGTTCTTCCAAGAGCATCGGTGGTGGCTAACTCCATTACCCACACTCCAATCCAATGTTTGTCTTTCTTGCTTTTCACTCCAATTTTTCTCCTTCACCAGTTCATTTTTTTTCCATATCTACCTCTCTTTTTCCCCTTTTTATTTTGAAAATTTCAAAGTTGCAGAAAAGTAGCAGTAATAGTATACAGTAATGCATACTCACATACCTTTCACTTAGATTCACCAATTGTTAACAATATGCCACATTTTCCTAATTTCACTCTTTCCATACCCTGCCTCCATACAATACACAATTATGGTGTATATTTTTTTTTCAGAATCATTTGAGAGTTAAATGCAAATATCTTGACATTTCACTCTACTTCAGCGTGTATCTCCTGAGAACAACTACGCTTAGGAAATTTAACATTGTGTAATTTTATTATCTAATACATAGTCCATATTTCAATTTGCCCACTTGCCCAATAATGTCCTTTGTAGCTCCCCACCCTACTCAATCTAGGATCTGTCAAGGATCACACATTGCATTTAGCTTTCATGTCCATTTATCTCAAATGTTTGTGTTTACCAAGGATTCCTTCTTTCTTATTTTATACCCAATAACCCACTAAATTGATATACCCAACCCTAATCTGCAACAGTGGTTTAGAGCAGTTGTCTATTGAATGCCTCTTTTATTCCCTAAGTGAATGGAATATCTATCTATCTAGAGGAGAATATCTATATCTATGATTAGGTTAGAAAGATGGGGGTTGATTTCATTCATCTGCTCTCCCTTGATCTCCACATCCAAATATACACAAAGCCTCAAATCTGGAATCTGTCCATTTCAATGATTCAGTAGCGACATTTTGCAAACTTTGCAAAAGATATCTTTATGTTTTTTCCTTCATAAACCCCATGTTTTGAAACATTTTGATACCCTAAATGCATTAATTAATAGTGCCTTTTAAATAAAATCTCAGCACAAAGCTAAATGTTTTTATCTTGTGCAAATATCTATCTTCATAAGATTTTGGAAGTATTGACAACAGTATTTAGACTTCTTCCAAGGTCACTAGAAAAGATGCATGAACCCCCAAAAAGAGAACTACTATCTTACTAAATTACTTAACCTGCCATGTAAATCCCTTTATACTGTGTCCCTTCCTACTTCTGGACTAATTATCTATTGCATCTCCTTACACTATACCCCAGCCACTTTTGCTGTTCCTCAGATTTTTCACGCTTCTACTCTTCTACAATTTTCTTATCCTGTTCCCAAAGCTCTGAATCCTCTTGTCTTCATCTTTACCTATCAAGATATAGGTCAATGTCATGTTCTGTGTGAGACCTCCACATGATCAACTCTGGTCTTACTTGAATAGTTTCTCAGTATTTTGAAGATACCTCTATGATAGGTTTTATCACATTCTGTAATAATAACTGTTCTGTCTCCTTTAAGAGTCTGTAAGCTGCTAAAGTACAGAGTCTGTAGTTAATCATTATTTTCCCCAGGGATCTGTCATGTTCAATAAATATATGGTGAATCAATCAATCAGTCAATCAACTAAGCCTTGGGCAGATAGTGGAGGGAAACAGGCAATTGAATGGAGGGTGCCTTTGGCAATAAAGTGTGGTGTACTTGCTCTCAAGCATTTTTGGGTCTCAGGCTTTGTTGAAGGTCACATGAAAGCTCAGAACTCACTCCCCACAAAGATGCTCACATGCATAGTCACATAAAATTCCTTACAATGTTTGGTCAACCTACTGGGTCTCAGATAATAACTTCTGCTTTGGTCTATGATTTTTCTGTCAGTAAAACTTAGCTGATCTCAGGTTATGCCTATGCGAGTAGCAAATCCATCTGTTTGCAGAATTTACTATTTGGCTAGAAAATAACTTTGAATCTAGCAAAGCAGTATCCAATTGACAACAAAAAAAGGGGTGAATAATCAAATGATTACTAATAGAATGTTAGCATTAAAACACCACTGAGGCCAACTAAATCTACTAATTTGCATGCTCAAACCAACTATAGTAGACAAGTTATTCCCTGTTTGTATCAGTGGTCAGGCTTTTAAAGCAATTATTGCCTGCTTTCTTTGTCTTCAGCAAGGATTTAAATGTAAGCCTTTCCAACATGAAGATAATCAGCCAGTGATAAATCAGTTTCTCTAAATTACATTACTCTATATCTATAATGAAAATCAATCACCAGTTTCCAGCTTCTAGTATAGTATGTTCTAAGAGTGCATCCAAAATACATGGTCAAGAATAGTTTATAAAGTCAGCGGTGTAACATATTATCTTTTAAACTTGGTGGAATAAAGAAATAATGAGAAAATAAATTGTTAACGTCTACAGACTTTCCAGACATCATGATGCAAAGGATTTAAAAATAGGAATTTAAAGCAGATGAGCACAGCACCATTTTAGATGTAGTGAACATATGTTTTAAATATTAATAAAAACATTTCTACCAAATTTTATCCTTAGTGATTTTTCAAAATTTAAATTGGACTTGCCATGTAACAACATTTCTTTTCCACTGAAATGTTAGCAGTTAACCAATGAGTACTTATATGACTAAAATATATGGTTATTTAAAAACCATAATTGTGCAGTTATGCTCCTTTAAGAATTTAAAGTGTAAGACAGATTTATTACATTCAACCTCATAACTTACCCACAAATTAGATAAGCAATGGAGCTGCCCTTGACATTTTTGGAGGAAAAAGATAAAGATAAAGTGAAGGAATGCATTCAGACTAATATTTGTGGTCTTAATCCCACTAAAATTAATATAACTTTTGTTTGCAATTAAATGACACAAATGTGACAAGAAGTACTATGTAAAATGAACCAAGCTAAAGGATGGGGAGAGAGCTGGTGGGGAGCAGAAGCCAGACCTTCACCAACACTGTTGTTTTGATGAATTTTCTGAAAAATAGTGACAGTAAGCCCCTAGAATGGGTTATGACTTTTCTTCCTTTGGCACAAATTTCCAACAGGTGTAAGTTACAAATGAGTCTGAACCATGCCTTTAACAACTAGTAATTGAGTGTGTCATTGCAACAAAGAAAGGTGATGTTCTGGTTGGTTGGAATTCAACTGAGATAAATTATGTAAAAGATAAAATACCTGCAGAATTTTTAACTGAATTAAATTATATCTGGCAAAATGAATAGATGAAGACGCAGAAACAGGATTGATAGTATTAATGTCTGAGAGTACTAGCAAATATAATCCTTACAGTGTTATTGAGCTGCTTCCATGAAATTATGGACATTTTCAATTTGGAGCTAATTTAATTATTGCAATCCTTTCAAAAACAAATTTTAGAGGCCTCCAATTATATTTGAATCTATTTGGTGATTGTAGTACTACATTCTTCAAATGTTGCTGCATTAATAAAATAATTTGAAACAACAGCTGCCTGCAGATGGTTCAAATATGTGGAGATGTGATCAAGGAAACTATTTTTTGCTTAATTTTGATAGCAACGGCTCCTACTAGATTGTAAAATTGCCTCTTCATATACTTTCTCTGAAATGCCTTTTCCTTTTATATTTATGTTAACTTTCATGAAGGTTAAATATATTTAAAGGTATGTTTTATGTTAAGTAACATATTATGCAACTTTCTACTATTCTGTCTCAATTCTGTAAAAAGGAAAAATAAAATAAAATATGAAAGGCCTATTCCTAACAGAATATAATACAGCCTTCACCTATTTATTTGTAGTGGAAAATACTGAAGAGACAGGGAACATAAATTATATGTAGAAGACAGAGATATATGGATAGGGAGAATTTGTTCATTCAGCTACCACTATTAATAGGAAAAATGTGTAATTGATTATCCGAGCTGAGATACTTTTGAGAGTGAAATGGAAATGCTATTAGTAATTATGTGGGGACTGTAGGTATAAATCAGGCTTTTCCAAAGCAAACTGGGTTATATCCTTACCCTCATTATTAAGTATCTGGTAACATGCCAAGCATAGCGATATTTTTTTTTAAGTAAAAGAATAATAATAATTGCTACCTTTGAGAATCTTGGAGTCTAGCAAGTGAAAGGAATAAATCAGTCCTGCAAAACTGATGCCTAGAATGCAGGAAGGCACTGCCTTGCCAACCAGTTGCCTTCAATGATACCTTTTTCATCCCTTGTTCACACAGAGATTAGTTTGGGGTCTGGGCATCCATTACCTCTATTTGGACATTTTTGTGGTTTGACTCAAGTCAGAGTTATGGCTCTCGGCTTTGCTCTCTTAATGGCTCTCTTTGGTGCCCTGTCTTCATTTGTGGTGGCCCAGGTTCTGTACATTCAAGTAGGAGTACATGAATGCCTTTGTTATAAGAATTGCACATGTCCCAGAAATGCTTGTCTCAGTTTTGAGTGTTTGCTTACTCTCTGAGAACTTATGATATAAGCAGCATTGATTTTTGATTCCCTACATTGGTACTTCCAAGTAGACAGTAATTTTTAAATTGTTTATACTATGCTGAGCACTGTTATATTGGTTTCCATATATACATATAGACCCAGGCAACCTTCACAACAACCCTAAGACATTGATTCTATCATTATCCTCCATCTATAGATGAGGAAGCTGAGTTTCAAAGAGGTTAATTAATTTGTCCCAGGTACCCAGCTGATAAGCATGGGACAAGGATTCAAATCCAGAAATCTGCTTCTAAATCTCATGCTCATAACCACTTCACTTTACTAGATTTGACAGAATACCAGGCTCAACTTGGAATTGGTATCCATGAATTAATCCTTACCATCAGCTCAAATGAAATATAAGAAGGTTAAGTACTGTTAATCTCTTACATAGCTAAATTTGCTTCCTTTATATTTGTTTATCTTTTCAAAAAGTATGTATGCTTAAAGATGAAGGAATCTGAAACTGCTTAGAGGGTACATTGTCCTTTCACTAGATAAATATATACTAATGTTATTGGATGAAGGCAGGGGTCTATATTTTAAGGGTCGGAAAGAAGTTCACTATTTAAGCTCCAAAACCCACAGGAAATCTACAATCCTTTATCCAACAGTGCAATCAGTTGAGTGGTCCAAGTATCCATCATTCCAAATATACCTCCCCAAAGAGCAAATGCAGATGATTTGTTCAATCAAAATCTTCAATCAGGAATATTCTTTAACATGCTGGTCATATAAAGATGCCTGGCTTGTTTCTGTATTTTGAGTATGTTAAACTATGCTTCAATTCCTCAACTCTAAATAGATGCAATTACTAGAATAGTATTAGATATCACAGAGACATGAAGAGGGTTCTCATGGCCTGCTATCTATATGAAGTTGAATTGCATTCCATCAGAATATGCCAAGTACTCTGCGTAACTGTGTTTGTTGTTATTACATGTTTGCTAACAATCAGACTCCTTTTGCTTTTGACACGAGTTGTTGAAAAGCATTCTAAATTATTTGTTCATTCCTGTTGTCATAGATATAAACAAAAGATCTTAAGGTGACTCCACTAGTTTCTTAAGGAGGGAGTATAAGGCAGTAAAATAAGAATGGAGTTCAATAGCTGTCTGTTCATATAACTTAATAGACATTATTAAGCAAAACACTTAATCACTTATGTTCTGGTTTCCTAAACTGTAAAATGGGTGATAATTTCAGACCCATTTAAAATATTAGTTCAAAATTAAAATGGCACAATGTATATAAATATACTTTATAACTTATAAACTCTATATAAGTATATATCCATATTAATATGAAATATGGCTAACTAGGTAAGACCTGAAAGTTGAATTTTCCATCTCTAATATTAATATATTTTTTTCTTACTGCATTTGAGTTCTTATAATTGAACATATTTAAAGTCTGAGGTTGTGCTGCACATTAATATATCTGAACTAACCTGCAGTTTACTAGGCTGTAAGAGAAGCTGGTTGCTGTCCATATTCACATACTGTTAAATAATAAAAATAGTTATACCCCTTACTTTATGCTGTTGGTGTGCATTCTTTGGGTACTAGAATCCTGTATTATAAAGGGTTATGCTAGTAACTTGGTTGTATATCCAGGTGATGCTCCTTTGTTTAGATTACATCAAAATTCTTAGAATCACAGCAAGATTACATAAAATTACATACATTTTACTGGGACTACACAGGGAATGTGTTTTTTGTCATAATCATGTGACCCATGAGAAAATTAGTACTCTTAAAGTTGTCACAGTAAAATGAAACTTAGTCATAGATGTCAGAGAAAGAGAAATTGTTAAAACATCTAATGGAAAGAATAAGAGCAAAGAGTAGAACTGTTTATTGAAACATTACTCCCTTTATAACTTTTCAAACTTTGAAATAATTGAAAAATTAAAATTTGGAAGAATAAAGAAGGGAACCCCTATACCCAGACTTACCAGTTTTTAACATTGGTTAATGTTAAATCCTGACGCTTGATTATTTTGTCTCTCTGTATGTACATGCACACACTATTATTTATATTTTCTGAACCATTTGAAATCATGCTGCATGTATTAGGCCATTTTAAACCCTTAATGCTTCAGTGTGAATTTCATAAAACAAGGACATTCTCTTATATACATTTTCTGAATTTAATTGTGGTGGTTAATATTAATGCAGTACTCTTACCTAATCTGTAATCCACATTCCAATTTTTGGAATTGTCTTAATTATGTTCCTTATAATGTTTCCCCCTCCTTTCAATACAGGTTCTAGTCTGGAATCACATATTGCACTTAGCTGCCATGTCTCTTTTTATCTAAAAAAGTATTCCTTAGCTTTTATCTTTCACAACATTAATTTTTTAATACAGAGCAGTCATTGTATACAAATGATAATCCAGTTTGAATTTGTCTGATACTTCCTTGTGCTTATAGTTAGATTATGCCTCTTCAGCCTGAATAATGTAAGTATGATGTTGTTACCTTCTTTGGATGTTAATCCAGGGCACATGGTGTCCAGTAGTCCCTATTTCCAAGTATTTAGCCTGAGATGATATCTCTCCTTGTCATTATAAAAGTACTATTTCCCCCTTGCGCCTAATCTTGCTCTTGTCTTGGCGGGGAGACACTTTAAAAACAATGTAAACATCTTATTCCTCATCAGACAACCCACTACCCACCCCCTCCCCTAAGATTTATCATCTATTCATAATTATTAATAGTTACTACCTGAACCTAACTGCTATGGCACTTGGAATATGGTGGTTTTCAATCTCCACCACTCCCTAATTATGTGTGTATATATACCTACATAGGTATATATTGGATTTTCAAATTTGAAAATATTTTTAACAAAAAAGTTCATCTAATTGATGTATATTGATTGCACTGCTATATATTTGCTCTCAACTCTATCATAATTTTATATAGTAATTACTATATTACGTTCTATTTGCTGTTTCTCTATTAGACATGCCTTTACTTTTACAAAGTTTTCTCTTTGAATTTGCAAAGGTTTGTATTTTTGTTTTAGTGCTTACATCCTTTGATTCTCACCTATTACATTTCAGCAACAGTAGCCTCATTCCACTTTTTCTGTTTTTTATTTTTAGTTGCAGTCTTCTTATTCTATAAGTCACATAATACAAATATTCTTCCTCCCATCTTCCCACTTGTGTTTTTGTTTTGGCTTTATAATTAAATATATTGTTTGCTCACCATTTATAAATGTTTTATGCTCACCATTGGGTTATGTTGCTAAAGTTTCCCTAGTTATCACTAGGTTGGGTAATACTTATTTACTAATAAATTCCTCAAGAAGGATATTTCTGAACAATATTCCCTGATTACTTACATGTTTAAAACTATTTCTCTATAGATCTGATAACTGAAAGACAGTTTGAATACAACACTCTTGGTTCACAAATTGTTTCCTTGATTTCTTAAAAATACTAGTCTAGGGCTTCCTGGGTGGCACAGTGATTAAGAATCTGCCTGCCAATGCAGGGGACACGGGTTCGATCCCTGCTCTGGGACGATCCCACGTGCCACGGAGCAACTAAGCTGGTGTGCCACAACTATTGAGCCTGCACTTTAGAGCCCATGAGCCACAACTATTGAACCCATGTGCTACAAATACTGAAGCCCATGCGCCTAGAGTCCATGCTCTTCAACAAGAGAAGCCATGGCAATGAGAAGCCCGCAGTAGCCCCCGCTCGTTGCAGCAAGAGAAAGCCTGTGTGCATCAACTAAGACCCAACACAGCCAATAAATATATAAATTAATTAATTAATTAATTTATTTTAAAAAAACTGGTCTACTGTAACCTTGTTTTGTATTTGCTTGAGAAGTCTACTATCAAATTAATTTTTTAAAATCTTATATTTTTAGTCATTTGCATAGAGACCCTGATAATATTTTTAATAGATATACAGCACCCTTTTGATTTGTAGAATTTGTGTTTTCTCTTATATCCAGAAAGTTTTGTTGGATTAGGAGTTTAAATATTCTCTTCCATAGATATTTTCCCCCCCAGAGACTCCAATTATGTGTATATTAAACCTTCTTTGCTTGACTTCCTTTCAGCTACTTTCTCTTTGACCCATTTTATTTCTTCCTTTATTTCATTCTCAGTTTCTTGGAAATTACCATGCCTTTCTTCAGTATTCTTAAATTTTACTTTAATGTCTTCTCTCTTGTGCATCTTATTACTCATTATTTGAGATGATATGAGTTTTCCTTCTGTTCTGAGATTGATCAACTCTGATTGCACTTACTCCCTTTTTTCATTTTTAAGCTTTTTTTGAGGTACAGTTGAGAAAAAAACTGTAAAATATTTAAAGTATACATCATGATTTGATATTCATATACATTGTGAAAGGATTTCTATCATCTAGTCATACATAAGCTCACATATTTACCTTTTTTTTCTACCCTTTACTAAATTTTGGTTATACAATAGTGTTGTTAACTATGGGCACCATGTAATACATTAGATTCTCAGATCTTATCTTACAGCTGAAAGCTTATACCCTTTTACCACCTCTCCTTCTTTCCCCCACCACCTAAACTCTGGCAACCATTTTTCAACTCAGTTTCTATGAGTTTGATTTTTCTTTTTGGATTCCACATATAAGTGATACCATGCAGTATGTGTCTTTCTCTGTCTGGCTTATTTCACTTAGCATAATACCCCTCCAGGTCCATAAATGTTCTGTCAAATGGCAGGATTTCTTTTTTTTCTCATGGCTGCATAATTTATTATTTGTATATACCACATCTTTTTTATTCATTCATCTGTTGATGGACAGATTTTTTTCAGTCATGGCAATTGTGAATAATGCTGCAATAAGTATGGGAGTGAAGATATCTCTTCAATATATTGTTTTCATTTCCTTTGGATATATTCCCAGGAGTGGATCATATGGTAGTTCTGCTTTTAATTTTTAAAACTCCACACTGTTTTCCATAGTGGTTGAACCAATTTACATTTTTAATCCATGAGCATGGACTATCTTCCCATTTATATGTCACCTTCCATTTCTTTGATCAATGTCTCAATGATTTTCAGCGTACAGGACTTTTACCTTCTTAGTTAAATTCATCCCTAGGTATTTTAATCTTTTTAATTCAATTACAAATGGAGATGTTTTCTTAATTTCTCTTAGAGATTGTTAGAATAGGAAAATACAAGTAATTTTTGTATATTGATTTTTGTATTTTGCAAATCTACTGAATTCATTTATCTAACAACTTTTTGGTGGAGTCTTTATGGTTTTCTATATATCATTTCATCTGTAAATGGATAGTTTTAGTTCATTCTTCTGGTATGGATGTCTTTTCCTTTTTGTTTAATTGCACTGGCCAGGACTTCTGGTATTATGTTGAATAAAAGTTTAGAGTGGGTACCCTTGTCTTGTTCCTGATCTCAGAGAAAAAGTTTTCAAGTTTCTCACAGTTTAATATGATGTTAGCTGTGGTCTTGTCCTATATTGCTCTTATTATGTTGAGGAAGTTTTCCTCTCCACCCAGTATTTTTTGTTGAGAGTTTTTATTGTGGATCATTGTTGAATTTTGTCAAATGCTTTTTCTGTATCTGTTGAGATGATCACATGATTTTTATCTTTCATTATGTTAATGTGATGTATCACATTGATTTGTGAATGTTGAATCATCCTTGCATCCCTAGAGTAAATCCCACTTGATCATGTTATATAACCATCTTAATGTGTTGTTGAATTTGTTTGATATTTTGTTGAGGAATTTTGCATCTGTGTTAATCAGAGATATTGACCTGTAGTTTTTTTTTTCTTTTAGTGTCCTTGTCTGGTTTTAGTAACAGGGTAATGCTGGCCTCATAAGTTGAGTTTGGTATTTTTCTTTCTCTTCATTTTTTTTGGAAGACTTTGAGAAGCAGTGTTATTAATCATTTTTTAAATGTTTGGTAGAATTCACCTGTAAAGTCATCTGATCCTGGATTTTTGTTTGTTGAGCATTTTTGATTACTGATTCAATCTCCTTACTAGTAATTGGTCTATTCAGATTTTCTGTTTCTCCTTGAATTGGTCTAAGAAGGTTGTGTGTTCCTAAGAATTTATTCATTTCTTCTACTTTGTCCAACTCATGGCATGCAGTTGTTAATACAAGGCTCTTACGATACTTTGTGTGGTATCAGTTGTCTCCTCATTCATTCATATTTTACTTGAGTCCTCTTTTTTCTTTCTCAGTAAGGCTAACTAGAGGTTTATCTGTTTTATTTATATTTTCAAAAAACAGCTCTTCTTTTCATTGCTCTTTTCTATTGTCTTTTTAGTCTATATTTCCTTTTTTCCACTCTGATCTTTATTATTTCCATTCTTCTAACTTTGGGCTTAGTTCCTTCTTTTCTACTTCTTTAAAGTGTAAGTTTGAGTTGTTTATTTGTGATACTGTTTTTCTTAATGGAGACACTTATTGCTATAAACTTTCCTCTCAGAATTCTTTAGTTGCATCCCATAAGTTTTTGTATGTTTTATGTTCATTTTTCTCTACATAGCTTTTATCTCTTTTGATTTCTTCAACAACAAATGTTTAATCTCCACATATTTGTGAATTTTTCAATGTTCAGAAAAGATGCTTGATTATGACATCAACCTTAATTTAAGATTTGTTTTGTGGCCTAACATATGATCTATTTAAAGAATGTTCCATGTGTACTTGAGAATATATATTCTGCTGCTGTTGAGTAGAATGTTCTGTAAATTTTTGAGTCCATGTGATCTAATATGTTAAGTCCAATATTTCTTACTGATTTTCTAACTAGATACCAATCCATTGTTGCAAAGAGGATATTGAAGTCCCCTACTATTATTGTATTGCTGTTATCTTTTCCCTTCAGTTCTGTTAATATTTGCTCTTTATATTTAAGTGCACCTATGTTGGTGCATAAATATTTACAATTGTTATATCCTCTTGTTGAATTGACCCCTTTCATTATGTAATGATCTTCTCTGTCTCTTATGACAAACTTTGGGTCTATTTTGTCTGATATAAGTATAGCTACCCCAGATTTCATATGCTTTCCATTTGCATGGAATTTTCTTTTTCTATCCATTCATTTGCAATCTATGTGTGTCCTTAAAGCTGAAGTGAGTCTTGGTAGTCATCATATAGTTTGATCTTGTTTTCTTAATTCATTCAGCCACTCTTTTAACTGGAGAATTTAGTCCATTTACATTTAAAGTAATTATTGATAGGTATTGACTTGCTATTGCCATTTTGTTCATTGTTTTCTGGCTCTTTTGTAATTATTCCTCTGTGCTTTTATTATGCTCTTCCTTTACTATTTAATGACATTCTCTAGTAGTATACTTATATTCCTTTCTCTTTATTCTTTTTGCATCTTTAGTGTTTTTTCCATTTGGTTACTACAAGACTTATGTAAAACATATTTATAATAGTCTATTATAAGATTATAAGAACTTAAGATCAAATGCATGCTAATGCTCTATATTTTTACTCTCCCCTCCTACATTTATGTTTTAATGTCACAATTTATATCTTTTTAGCATGCATAGCCATTAAAAATTATTGTTGTTATTGTTATTTTAATACTTCTATCTTTTAACCTTCATACTAGAATTATAAGTGATATCCCTACCACCTTCACAAAACACTGAATTTCAGTATATATTTACCTTTGTCTGTGAGATTTATAATTTCAAACATTTTTATGTTACTAATTGGCATCTCTTTGTTTCAGTTTGAAAAAGTCATCTTAAAATTTCTTGTAAGCTTAGTCTAATGGTAGTGAACTACTTCAGCTTTTGCTCTCCCAGAAAACTCTTCCTCTCCTTCAATTCTGAAGGACAAACTTTTCTGGCTATTGTATTTTTTGTTGACAGCTTTTTTTTTTTTCTTCACTTTAGCTCTTTGAATATATCATGCCATTCCTCTTTGGCCTGAACACTTTCTGTTGAAAAATCTGTTGATAGTTTTATGGGGGTTCCCCTGTATGTAACAGGTTGCTTTTCCCTTGCTGCTTTTAAGATTCTCTCCTTATCTCTAAATTTTTACAGTTTAATTATAATGTTTCTTGATATCAGTCCCTTTAATTTCATCTTACTTGAAACTCTCTGAACGTCCTGGATTTAGATGTCTGTTGTTTCCTAGGTTAGGATAGTTTTCAGCCATTATTTCTTTAAATACGCTTTTCCTCCCTTTCTCTCTCTCTTCTCCTTCTGGGATCCTATTATGTAGATATTGATTCATTTTGCATTGTTCCATAAATTCTTTATGCTATCTTCACTCTTATTTATTCTTTTTCTTTTTATTTATTTATTTTCTTGTTTATTCTTTTTCCTCTGATTAGATGAATTCTATTGCCCTGTCTTTGAGTTTGCTGATTCTTTCTTCTACCTAATCTACTCAACTCTTGAACCACTGTATTGAATTTTTTTAGTTCAGTTACTACATTCTTCAGTTCTGTGATTTCCATTTGGCACTTTAGGTATTTTTAAAAATATTTTCTCTTTGTTGAAATTTTTACTTTCTTCCTGTACTGTTCTCCTGACCTTAGTTAGCATCTTTTTGATACTTATTTTGAACTCTTTAACAGGTAAATTACTTGTCTCCTTTTCTTTAAACTTTGTTTCTGGAGTTTTGTCTTATTCTTTTGTTTGGAACATATTCCTATGTTTCTTCATTTTCCTTGATTCTCTGTGTTAGTTCCTGTGTGTTGGATAAAAACAGCAACTTCTCCAAGTCTTGAAAGCATGTTTTATATAGGAGATAATCTTATTGATCAGCCCAGTTTGATCTCTTGGTTGTCTCTCAAATCTTTGCGATTGTCTAAGCCACCATTTTTGCTCCTAGTAACAGAGGATGTGCCACTATCTTTCATTGTCCCAAAGGGAATAATCAGTCAGCACTTGGATGCAGGCTCAGTGGAAGCCAGACACTCAGGCAGCAACTGGGAAAGTATGTAATTAGGGCCCTTCCAAGGAAAAACTGGGATCTGGGCTTTTTTTTTTTTTTTTTTCTCTCACCTGTTCCCTCCATGCTGGGCAGAGGTGGTTAGCTGTGAAAGAAGTGTGGGGGTGCTCCTGCACCAGTTAATAACTATTTCATTTTTTGTTACAGTCTTGTGGGACTCATGAATATTAGCCTCATTGGATTTCAGAGCCAGGTGACTCAGGAGTTTGTCCCTTGGGTAGCAGGCCTAAATTCTGGGGTAACATTTGTGAACGAGCTTTTTCCAGGGAGGTATTGTTGATTTGAAGTAGGCTGGATTGAGAATGTTGAGATGGTATCTGTTGGTCTCTCTGATCTCCAGGGAGGACAGCAGTCAGCCCCTAGATGCATACTAAATTAAAAGATTGACCCTTAGTAACCAGCTTTTAAAGTTGCAAATAGGCCTCTTCAGGAAAAGCCTGGGAGAGTGGCATCTTTTGCCTCCTCCTTCTAAGCTGAGCCCTGGGGGGATAACCATGGGGATTCCTCACAAGCAGGGTAAAAATTGTTTGCTGTAGTCTTGTGGGTCTTGTGGACATGAGCACCATTGGCTTTCAGAGCTAGATATTTCCCATTCCTCAGGTAGGAGTCTTAAAAGTTGAGGCATTAATTTGTGGGGTCCAAACGCTTTGCTCTAAGGAAAATCTGGGAGTTGGGAGTTGTTCATTATTGGTTATATGGTGCTATACTGCAGGTAAGGTTTATGTACCCCATTGCCCAAGTAAAGTATTATTTTACACCACAGACTATTGTCTTGTCCACGTGGTGGCTAAGCTTTGAATCTATGTTATGTTAATTTGGATTCACTATTGTAAATAAAAATAGCCTGATGTATCATCCCCATTACTTCTATGAAACTGCTTAAGGTTACGAGACACCAACTTTTGCAAAAGCCGGCATTCTTAGCAGCATTTGAAGTGTTTCCTGCTTCTATCTTCATGAAATGCCGTTTATGCTAAGCTTCCATGACCACACACTTGGCTCCTTTTCTCTTCCCTGACTACTCTTCTCATCACTTTTTTAGAATCTTTTCCTCTACAAGACCTTTATTTGTTGAAGCACCCTACAACTTTGTCCTCAATAGTGCCTCTTCTCTATAGGAACATTCTCCTTACAAAATCACCCCAGTCCCATGGTCCCATACATATATCATCTATATGCCAATGTCTCTTAAGTTTTATATCTCCAAACTGCACCAAATAAGCAATTAAACATATAAACTTAGACATTCAAGAGGAGACAGCAATTTTATGTCTGAGTAGAGACATTGAATACAGTCTTATAGCTATGCATTATACAAATAGATTGTATTATGAATGTCATATAAATCATTTAAATTATCTAATTAACTATTTTATATATATTAGTATGTATATGTTAATCCCAAACTTCTAATTTATCCCTCCCCCCCAACAATGTTTCTCCTTTAGTAACCATAGTTTGTTTTCAAAGTCTGTAAGTCTGTTTCTGTTATGTAAACAAGTTCATTTGTATCTTTTTCTTAGATTCCACATATAAGTGATATCATATGATATTCTGACTTACTTCACTTAGTATGAGAATCTCTAGGTCCATCCATATTGCTATAAATGGCATTATTTCATTCTTTTTTATGGCTGAGGAATATTCCATCTTATATATGTACCACATCTTCTTTATCCATTACTATCGATGGACATATATGTTGCTTCCATGTCTTGGCTATTGTAAATAGTGCTTCAGTGAACATTGGGGTGCATGTATCTTTTTGAATTATGGTTTTCTCTGGATAACATATATATACTACTATATATAAAATAGATAATTAACAAGAACCTACTGTGTAGCACAGGAAATTCTACCTAATATTCTGTAATAACCTATATGGGAAAAGTATCTGAAAAAAGAATGGATATATGAATATGCATAACTGAATCACTTTGCTGCACACCTGAAACTAACATTATAAATCAACTATACTGCAATATAAAAATTTAAAAATTAAATTAAAAATAAAAACATGCAAAAACAAAATTATCTAATTAATACAGTCTCTAAAAAAAGCAGGTTTAATTAACTTCTAAGGTTTTTCCTTATACTAAACATCTGGGAGATTTCTGTTATATATTTATGGTCTCCTGTTCATTTCAAGCAAAACTGAAGTTACAGTTTCTTTAATAGTCAAGCTATAAATTAGTAATAGGTTTTAGAACTTGCTTATGTAATCTATTATAAAAGTTTTTAAAATGTTTGTAGAATTATTTCCTTATGAAGATAATAGGCAAAATTTGGAAAACCATTCCTCAGTCACTCCTAAAAAATCAAACACATACTGGGATCATGTTAATACATTTAAAACTACATTTTGCTAACAGACAGGAGGTGTAAGGAGTCAGTGAGCAACTTGAAGGCATAAGGCAGATACGAAAACAATGCTCCCATTAAAGAGTAACTGTCATGAAACTAGAATAGTGTCAGATTCTCTTGACAGTGAATGTAAGAGTGATGGTGTCTTATAACTCAATGGTTTGAGCAGTAAATGATAAATAATTATCAAACTAATCCTGCATTTTTCAGTAGCTGTTAATGAGAGACTTTCCAGAATATTTTGAAAATTCCTTCTATACTTTTCTGGTCTACTCCACAGAGCCACATCACTGCAGTCTGGCTTGGGTTCTTATGTTGAAATTACACAAAAGATTAAAGAGAATGTTATTAAAATAGGTTTAAGATTAAATTGATAAATATGTCATTATTGGGCTTTTTGAAGGTAACATTACCAAATAATACCAAACTTCTAAATAAAGGGAGATTTAATGAAAGATAAAGTATGTCTGCATTCCACAAGACAAAAAGAAAATGTTATTTAAGATAATTGACTAAACAACATTTTAATGTAGGTTCTATTCAGGTTTAACCAAATTGTCAAGTTTTATACCAGATGACCAGAAATACAATTCCATCAGAGAAACTACATCTACGTATCTGTACACATCAGTTGTTCTTATACTACTTTAATCTTTAAAGAAAGTATTCTGTTCCTTTGAAACATTTTAGAGGATTCAAATTTCAGATCTCTTTGGGACCAAGCCTTCAGAATTGAGCCAGATTTGGTAAGAATCCTATTCAAAGAGATGAAAGATGAACTTGAGTTTATGTCGTTTTCCCTCCAACTAGCCAACAACAGTTATTTTAGTGAGAAAATTTAAGAGCAGAGACATCTAGAAAAGTCACTCATGAGTGAGCTTCCTTAACTTTCTTCTCAACTTAGTTTTTCTACCTTCACTCAGAAGTAAGTATCACTTCTCCATCAAAATCTGTTACATTTATGATCTTAATTGTGTCTACACTCAAGGACTTCAGGATCCTGCTTTCTTAAGTCACCCGCTTCTCTCTTCCAACTTTAGTTTCAGTCTCTCCACTAGATCCTTCCATTTAGCCTCCAAACATTTAAAGGTATACCCCACTTGAAAGCAAAGAAATACAAATAAAAACTTTGTGAATTTGCAACTCCTAAATCACATCTTTTCCCTTTTATCCCAATGCTCTAGACTTTTTTTAATATTACTGACATATAACATTATGTAAGTGTAAGGTATACAGCATGTTAATTTGATACATTTATATATTGCAATATGATTACCACCAAGCATTAGCTAACATCTTACACAATTATTATATTTCTTTGGTGAGATTATTTAATATCTAGTCTTTTAGCAACTTTCAAGTGTATAATACAGTATTGTTGAGTGTAATCGTTATAATGTGCATTGGATCTTCAGAACTGACTCATCGTCTAACTGAAAGTTTGTACTCTATGACCAACATCTTCCCAATTCCCCCACCCCCTAACGTCTTATAACCACCATTGTACTCTTACAGTTCAGATTTTTTTAGATTTCACATGTAGGTAACCTGTTTCTCTGTCTGACTTATTTCAGTTAGCTAATGCCCTCAAGTTCCATCCATGTTGTCACAAATGGCAGGATTTCCTTCTTTCTCATGCCTGAATAATATTGCATTATCTTCTTTATTCATCCATCGATTGATGGACACTTAGGTTGTTTCTACATCTTGGCCATTGTGAATACCACAATACACATGGAAGTGCAGATATCTTTCCATATCCTGCTTTCATTTCTTTGATATATGCCCAGAGAGGGATTGCTGGATTATATGGTAGTCCTATTGTTAATTTTATAAGAAACTTCTGTACTGTTTTCCATAGTGGCTGAATTATTTTTAATTCCTACCAGGAGTGTACAACTTTTCTCCACATCCTGGTCAACACTTGTTATGTATTGGCTTCTGATGATAGCCATTGTAACAAAGGTAAGGTGATATTTCATTGTGGCTTTGGTTTGCATTTTCCTGATTAGTGATGTTGAGCATCTTTTCATGTTCCTGTTGGAAATGTGTATATATTCTTTGGAAAAATGCTTATTCAGATCCTTTGCGCATCTTTTAAACAGATTGTTTCTTTGTCATTGAGTTGTATGAGTTCTTTATATATTTTGAATATTAATTCCTTACCAGAAACATGATTTGCAATATTGTCTCACATTCCACAGACTGCCTTTTCATTTTGTGGATTGTTTCCTTTGCTGTACAGAAGCTTTTTAGTTTGATGTAGTCTCACTTGTTTTTGCTTTTGTTGCCTTTGTTTTGGTAACATATCCAAAGAATTGTTGCCAAGGCCAGTATCAAAGAGATTTTTCCTTTGTTTTTTCTAGGAGTTTAGAGTTTCACATCTTATGTTTAACCCTTTAATACATTTCAAATTAATTTTCATAAGTAGTATAAGATAGGGTTCCACTTTCATTGTTCTGCATGTGGTTATTAAGTTTCCCAGCACTGTTTACTGAAGACACTATCCTTTCCCCATTGAATATTCTTGTCTCTCATGTCAAATACTACTTCACTGTGAATGCAGGGGCTTGGTTCTGGGGTCTCCATTCTGTTCCATTGATCTGTGTGTCTGTTTTTATGGTAGTACCATACTATTTTAATTACTATAGCTTTGTAATATAGTTGGAAATCAGCTTGATGCCTTTGTCTTTGTTCATTCTGAGGACTGCTTTGGCTATTTGTGGTCTTTTGTTGTTCCATACAACTTTTAGGATTTTTTTCTATTTCTGTAGAAAATGCCATTGGAATTTTGATAAAGATTGTATTGAAACTATAGATTGCTTTGGTTAGTATAGACATTTTAACAATATTCTTCCAATCCATGAAAACAGGATATCTTTCCATTTGTTTGTGTATTCAATTACTTTTATTAAGCTCTTATAGTATTCATAGTACAGATCTTGTACTTCTTGGTTAATTTACTACTCAGTATTTTATTTTTGATGATATGGATGAAATGGATTTTTAAAAATTTCTTTTTCAGATATTTTGTTAAATCAGTTGCATTTCTATACACTGTTTTTATATCTTGCAACTGTACTGAATTCATTAATTACTTTGTACAGTTTTTGATTGAATCTTTAGGATTTTCTATATATATATCATATCATCTGCAAATAATGACAATTGTATTTTCTTTCTGATTTGAATACTTTTATTTCTTTGTCTTGGCTAATTGCTCTAGCTAGAACTTCCAGTAGTATGTTGAATTAGAATGGTAAGAACGGACACCCTTGTGTTATTTTTGGCTAATATTACAAAATTAGCTTGTCATATATGGCCTCTTATGTTGAGATATGTTCCTTCTATACCTAATTTGTTGAGGGTTTTAATCTTGAAAGGATGTTACATTTTGTCAATTTTTTTCTGCATCTATTGAGATGATCATAAAACTTTTACTTTTCATTCTATTAATGTGGTGTATCATATTTATTCATTTGCATATTTTGAACTATCCTTGTATCCCAGGGGTAAGTCTGACTTGACCATGATGTAAAATCCTTCCCAATGTGCTGCTGAATTCAGGTTGCTAATATTTTATTGAGATTTTTGTATTTATATTCATCAGAGATATTGGCCTATAATTTTCTTTCCTTATAGTGTCTTTATCTGGCTTTGGTATTGGAGTAACTGTTTTTTTTTGTTTTGTTTTGTTTTTTTAAGATTTTTATATAACTTACATGTAAAAATTTTAAGTACCTCTAATGGACATATATGAATATATACATGCTAAGAATGTTAACAGGCAGTTTAAATTAATCAAACCAGACTTTCACTAAATGGCATTAAACACCTGCCTACATTAAAATGCAAATTAAAGAGGATTCCCTCTGCCTTCCAAAGAGTGTTCACTTGAACTTGGTTACTTATATTAAAAAAAAATGAGGCATTTGTTCTCTCAAGAGCTAAGAGTTCTAAATAAAATGCAGGGTTTCTGTCAGTGTTCTCTTTCTGGTCATAGCTGAATCAGGGACATGTAGAGATGAAATTTAATTTGTTTACGTATAATACATGATACTGTACTGAATAAGTACTAGTAGACTAAGACCAGATTATGTCTAAAGACACTTACAACTCTGATTCTAGTATAGTAATTGTTGAAATAAAAGAAAAAAATTGAATCATTACACATATGTAACAATGTGCTTTACCTAATGTGAATACCATCTTTAATTTTAGAAAGTAGTTTTCTCACAGAAAAAGTTTTGTCATACAATTAGTTTAAGAGTATTTGCTCCTCTGATTTTTCTGGAAGAATTTGTAAAAGATTGGCATCAATTCTTCTTTAAATATTGGTAGAATTCAATCATGAAACCATCTGTTCCTGGCTTTTCTTTGTTGGAAGGTTTTTGTTATTACTGATTCTATGTCCTCACTGTTGGTCTGTTCAGACTTTTTATTTCTTCATGATTCATTTTTAATAGTTTGTATGTTTCTAGGAATTTATCCATTTCTTCTAGGTTATTTGATTTGTTGGTTTATAATTTTTCAGTCTCTTATGATCCTTTATTTTTTTATGTTTTATTATCTCCTTTCATTTCTGATCTTATTAATTGGAGTTTTCTCTTTTTCTTACTAGTCTATATAAAGGTTAGTCAATTTTGTTAGTCTTTTTTAAAAAAAACTCTTAATTTCATTTTTCTATTTTTTTCTGGTCTCTATTTCTACTCTGATCTTTGTTATTTCCTTCTTTCTGGTAACTTTGGGCTCTGTTCTGTTCTGCTTCCTTGATGTATAAAGTTAAGTTGTTTGAGATCTTTCTTTAATGTATGGATTTATAACTGTAAACTTCCTTCTAAGAGTTATTTTTGTAGAATCCCATAGTTTTGTGTGTTTCCATTTTCATTTGCTTTGAGATTTTTTTAAGAATTCCTCTTGAATTCTTATTTGAACCATTTGTTGTTCAGGAGTGTGTTGTTTAGTTTGTAGGTTTTCCAACTTCCTCATCTTGTTGATTTCGAGTTTCATACCATTGTGGTAAGGAAAGATACTTGGTAGTCTTTTAATCTTCTAAAATTTGTTAAGACTTGTTTTGTGGCCTATCACATACTCTATCCTGGAGAATGTTGTGTGCACTTAAGAATGTGTTTCTTTTTTCTTCTTTTTTTAAAAATTTTTGTTTAATATTGGAGTATAGTTGGCTAACAATGTTGTGTTAGTTTCAGGTGTACAGCAAAGTGATTCAGTTATACATATACATGTATCTATTCTTTTTCAAATTCTTTTCCCATTTACATTATTGTGCAGAGTTCCCTATTCTATACAATAGGTCCTTTTTGGTTATCTATTTTAAACATAGCAGTGTGTACGTGTCAATCTCAGACTCCCAGTTTATCCTTCCCACCTACCCTTCCCTCTGGTAACCATAAATTTATTCTCTAACTCTGTGAGTCTGTTTATGTTTTGTAAATAAGTTCATTTGTATCATTTTTTTTTAAGATTCTGCATATGTGATAGCATATGATATTTGTCTTTCTCTGTCTGACTTACTTCATTTAGTATGATAGTTTCCAGATCCATCCATGTTGCTGCAAATGGCATTATTTCATTCTTTTCAATGGCTGAGTAAATATTCCATTTTATATATGTACCACATCTTCTTTATCCATTAATTTGTCAATGGACATTTAGGTTACTTCCATGTCTTGGCTATTGTAAACAATGCTATAATGAACATCAAGGTTCATATATCCTTTTGAACCATGTTTTTCTTAGATATATGCCCAGGAGTGGGATTGCTAGATCATATAGTAGCTCTATTTTTAGATTTTTAAGGAACCTCCATACTGTTCTCCATAGTGGCTTACCAATTTACATTCCCACCAACAGTAGGAGGGTTCCCTTTTTTCCACACCCCCTCCAGTATTTATTATTTGTAGATTTTTGTTTGTTTGTAGACTTTTCAATGGCCATCCTGACTGATGTGAGGTGATATCTCATTGTAGTTTTGATTTGCATACTGACATTCTTTGTCTCTTGTTACTGTTTTCAGCTTAAAGTCTATTTTATCTGATATAAATATAGCTTTCCTAGCTTTTGTTAGGTTTCCATTTTCATGAAATATCTTTTCCCTTCCCTTCACTTGCATTCTTAAAGCTGAAGGTGGTCTTGTAGGCAGAACATAGTTAATTGCATCTTATTTTTTTATCCATCCAGTGCCTGGATGGAAATACGCTGTGCCTTTTGATAGTGATTTCAATTCATTTACATTTAGAGTAATTATTGGTATGTAAGGGTTTATTAATGTCATCTTACTAACTGCTTCATGGCTACTTTATAGTTCCATTATTCATTTTTTCTCTTTCTGCCTATCTATATGAACTGGTGATTTTCTGTGGTGGTATGCTCTGATTTCCTTCTTTTTATCATTTCTGAATCTACTATAGGTTTACTTTGTGGTTACCATGAGGCTTACCTAAAACATCTTATAGATAAAACAGTCCATCATAAGCTGGTAGCTATTTAACACAAATATATATAAAAGCTCTACCCTTTTAGTCCTCCCCTTTAATGTTTTCATGTCACAATTTACCTGTTTTATATCATGTATTTTTTAACAACTTATAGTAGCTATAGTTATCTTTAATACTTTTCTTTAACCTTTATACTACATTTAAGTAGTTAACACACCATCATATTACAGAATTAGTTTTCTAATCTTACTGTATATTCACTTACCAATGTTTTGTATATTTTCATATGCTTTCATGATACTAATCAGCATCTTTCACTTCAGCTTGAACTCCTTTCAGCATTTCTTCTAAGGAATTATACTGATGAATTCCCTCAGCTTTTGTTTTTCTGAGAAAGTATTTATTTTTCCTTCACTTCTGAGTAATAACTTTGCCAGTTATCTTCTGGCAACTTTTTTCTTTCAACACTTTTAGTATATTGTTCCACTCTCTCCTGGCCTGTAAGGTTTCTGCTGAGTAATCTGCTAATAGCCTAATTGAGGTTCCTTTGTAGGTTACCTTTTTTTTTTTTTTCTCTTGCTACTTTTCAGATTCTTTTTCTTTGATTTTTGACAGGTTAATATATCTTGCAGAAGTTTGTTTTGAATTGAGAAAATGGGGTGAACTATTAGCTTTGTAAACTTGGATGTCCAAGTCTCTCCCCAAGTTTGAGATGTTCTTATTCTATCTTAAAAATTTCTGTCCCCTCTCCCTCTCTTCTTCTTTTGGATCTCCAATAATTGTGATTTTTGATTTTTTTTAAATGGTATCCCATAGTTTATGTAGGCTTTCTTAACATTGTTTTTTCTTTGTTCTCCTCTGACTTATTTAAAAGTTTCTCTAGCTCACTAATTCTATCTTCTGCTTGGTCTATTCTGCTGGTGATGCTCTCTATTGAAAATTTTTTTCCCATTTCATTCATTGAATTCTTTAGCTCTAGAGTTTCTGCTTGGTTTTTATATGATTTCTATCTTTTTTGTTAAATTTTTCATTTTACTCATACATTGTTTGTCTGATTTTGTTGAATTGTCTGTGTTTTATAGCTGAGTTTCCTCAAAACAGCTTTTTTGAAATCTTTATTAGGTACATTGCAGAATTCTGTGTCTTTGGCTTCAATTACTAGATGATGATTGTGATATTTTGATTTTGTCATGTTTCCTTCATTCTTGATGTTCCTTTGAGTTTTCCATTGCTGTTTTTTTGTTTTTGTTTTTGTTTTGTCTTTGAAGTAGCAAATACATCCTCTAATTTTTGCTAGTTGCCATCAGGGAGGAGATCTTGCTTATGTCTGGGGCTTTCTCCAACCTTGTATGGGTACACCTGCTCCATGCTTCTTGCTCCCTCTTCTAGCAGAATTCTTTTTTAAAAAAATAAGGGCTTTTAAAATCTACTGTCTTAGCAACTTCCAAATATGCAATAAAATATTATCTATAGACAACACATTATACATTATATTCTATGACATTTATTTTTATAGCTTAAAGCTTGGTGTTTTGTTTTTCAGATTTCACATATAAATGATACCATGCAGTGTATGTCTTTCTCTGTCTGACTTATTTCACTTAGCATAATGACTGCAAGGTTCATCCATGTTGTCCCAAGTAGCAGGATTTCCTTCTTTCTCATGGCTGAGTAATATTCCTCTGTGTGTGTGCATGTATGTGTGTATGTGTGTATATATGTATATATTATATATATGTATATATATTATTTATATATGTGTGTGTGTGTATATATATCACATCTTCATCCATTCATCTGCTGATGGACACTTAGGTTTCCATCTTGGCTATTGTAAATAGTGCTTCAGTAAACATGGGAGTGCACATATCTTTTGAATTAGTGTTTTCATTTTCTTCAAATCAATACCCAGGTGTGGAATTACTAGATCATATGGTAGTTCTACTTTTTTTTTTTCAGTTGTTCTACTTTTAATTTTTTGAGGAACCTGCATACTTTTCATAGTGGCTGCATCAATTTACATTCCCAACAACAGTGCACAAACATTCCCTTTCTCCATGTCCTTGCCAACACTTGTTATCTCCTGTCTTTTTGATGATAGCCATTCTGACAGGTGTGAGGTGATATTTCATTGTGGTTTTGATTGTCATTTCCCTGATTATTGATGTTGAGTATCTTTGCAAGTGCCAGTTGGTCATGTGTATATCTTCTTTGGGAAAATGTTTATTCTGACTCTCTGCCCATTTTTTACTAGGATTTTTCTTTTTGGCTATTGAGCTGCATGAGTTCTTTAAATATTTTGGATATTAACCCTTTGTTGGATATATCATTTGCAAATGTCCCATTCAGTAGATGGCCTTTTCATTTTGTTGATTTCCTTTGCAGAAGATTTTTAGTTAGATGAGGTTCCAATTACTTATTTTTGCTTTTGTTGCCTTTGCCTTTGGAGCCAGATCCACAAAATCATTGCCAAGACCAATGCCCAAGAGCTTACTGCTTATGTTTTCTTCTAGGAGTTTCATGGTTTCAGGTCTTACATTTAAGTCTTTAATCCATTTTGAATTAAATTTTGTGTATAATGTAAGATACTGGTGCATTTTCTTCTGCATGTGGCTGCTTAGTTTTCCCAACACCATTTTTTTGAAGTCCTTCCTGTCCTCACATTATATATTCTTATTTACTTTGTCATAAATTGACTATTTATGTGTGGGTTTATTTCTGGGCTTTCTATTGTGTTCTATTGATCTATGGCTCTGTTTTTATGCCAACACCTTGCTATTTTGATAACTATAGCTTTGTAATATAGTTTGAAATCAGAAAGCTTGATGCTTCCAGCTTTGTTCTTTGTTCTCAATATTGCTTTGACTATTTGGAGTCTTTTATGGTTTCATAAAAATTTTAGAATTGTGTGTTCTGTTTCTATTTTAAATGCATTGGAATTTTGATAGAGATTGCATTGAATCTGTAGATTGGTTTGGGTAGTATGGATATTTTAATAATATTCTTCCAACCCATGAGCACAGAATCTTTCCATTTGTTTGTGTCTTCAATTTCTTTCATCAGTGTTTTAGAATTTTTGGTGTGTCTGTCACCTCCTTGGTTAAGTTTATTCCTAGATATTTTATTGTTTTAGATGCAATTGCAAATGAGATTGTTTTCTTAATCTCCATTTCAGATAGTTTTTTGTTAGTGCATAGAAATGCAACTGATTTTTGAGTATTGATTTTTGTATCATGCAACTTTACTGAATTTTTCATTTTAACTTTTTTTAGTAAAGTCTTTTAGGATTTTCTATGTGTAGTATCATGTTATCTGAAAATAGTGACAGTTTTACTTCTTTTCTAATTTGGATCCCTTTTATTTCTTTTTATTGCCTAATTGCTCTGGCTAGGACTTCCAGTACTATGTTGAGTAAAACTGTTGAGAGTGGGCAAGCTTGTCTTCTTCCTAATCTTAGAGTCAAAACTTTCAGCTTTTTATCGTTGAGTATGATGCTGTCTGTGGGATGTCCTGTGTGACCTTTAGTATGTTGAGGTATGTTCCCTCTATACCTACGTTGTTAAGAGTTTTCAGCATAAATGCATATTGATTCTGGCAAAATTCTTAAGCTTGCATGTCTTCTCTCAATCTTACAACTCATCAAGCCAGATGCTGGAAATCTCTTTTGTGTTCCCAGAGGTAGTGCTACAGCTCAAATCTGTGGTTCTCTCTTGCCTATAAATTCTGAACTGCTTCCCATGCTCATTCCCTGTCTACCAGATCTTACTCTCACTGCTGCCCCAGGAGCCTCACAAGGAGCCAGAGCTCACATAAGGAGACAGCCTCAAAGTGGGAAGAATATGTATTTGGCACTTGGAGCATTGGGAGTACCCATGGGACAGGTGGGGTGATTCTTAGGTGAGGTTTTTCCAGCAGCTCATAGGCAGGCTTCCTGCCTGAAGTTTAGAATGTGATCAGCAGGAACCACATCCCTTTTATGTTCTCTGATACATTGTCAGCCTCTTCCCTAGTCTCCACTCTCCTCTAGTCATGGAGGGTCTACCTCAACACTCTGGATTTTCACCGGGATTAAATGGGTTTCTTCCATGGTGTCAGCACAGTTGGAGAAGCCAGGCACTAGCTTACTGCTCTCCTTTTCCCCACAGGAAAGGTTGCTACTAGATACTTTAGCCCTATGCCATGCCACTTTGGGGGAGGCACAGCACTGGCAAAGTTCTTTTTACCTTCTCTGAAGCATCCAAACTTGTGTTTTTTTCTCCAATGGAGTGCTGGAATTTCTACTCTGGAAACATGGAGTTCTACAAAGGGTCTCTCATCTGTGGGTGTCTGCCCTAGTCAGGCCTCTCCAGGTGTACCCCAGCCACAGCCAAGAGAGGCTGAGGCCAGTTCATAGGCTCCTGTTCATTCCATAGCCCATGCCAAGGTCTGTCTGCCTATTATTCAATGAGCAGGTGGGCAAGACTCCTCCCAGGTCCTTTGGTGTATGGTGATAGATCCCATAACTCTCACAGAGGCACTTTTGTTCATGTATATATGTTGAGTTTTAATTGTTAAAATGGGGCACAAAAAGGAGGGACATCTTATGCCACCATGACACTAATGTCACTCTCTCAATTCAGCTGGACATCTTAAAAGACAACTTTTCATGTCTGCCTTTATTCTTTTATTGTTCATCCCCTTTAAATATTAAAGAATTTGGTTTCCAACCCTATTTCTACCAAACTGCTTGACTGATAGTCACTAATGACATCATAATTATCTGTCTATAGGCCTTCTCTCATTCCTCATCCTCTTTGACATCTGCTTACTTGACACTTCCAGATACTCTTTTTTGTTTCTTCTTCTTCCACATTATCTAGATATTCTCCAATGCTATGTCTTTGACTTTTACTGCACTTGCTCCTTAGAAAATCATATTCAATAAATATAATATTCATTTCTAAATAGATAGCTCTTAAATCTGTGTGTCCAACCTGCCTCCTTTATAAAGCTATAATACTTCATATTTAACTACTTACTAGACTTATTTACATGTTTGGTCTGAAGGCAACTCCAATTCATCATGTTCAAAATTTAAACCTCCTCAGCCTCTGTTCTGTCACTTTTCTCCTAATGACCCAGGTTTTAAATCTAAAATAACATCTCTCTACCATTCTTTGATCCTCACAACTCATCAAACACTAAGAGTTGTTAATTGAGCTTTCCAATTTCTCTCAAACCAACATTTCCCTCTTCCTCCCACATTCAACAGCTCCTTCTTCAATCTAGTCTGCATTTGGCCGATTAACCTTCAAGCACAGCTCTAAGCGTTCACTTCCTGTTCTAAAACCGAAAACGGCTGTGCACTACTCATAGAATGATGTTCAGACTCCAAGTTTGTTATTCGTCAACGGTCTGCCTTCAAAAAATTTTATCATGCTATTTTCCATAACTGTTCTATAACATAGAACTATTTGCTCCAAGTACACATCCTGCACTTCCTCTCTCTGTATATTGCAAAATGTTATTCACTCTGCCTAGAATTCCCTATGCCTGCCAACTCCTCCATCCAGGCAGGTCTAGATTCTACTCATTCTTCAAGAGATTAGCTTAAATTCCATCTTTATTGTGAAATATTTCTTAGTCCTCCAGCTGGAAGTGATGTCTCTCTTTTATGAAGTCTTAGAATATTTTTATCTTTATTTCATCTATGGCATCAGTCACTTTTGGCTTTGTACTATTATAATTTTAATACAACTTTAACAAATACTTATGAAACACTTGCATGTACAAGACACATTGGTCAATACTATGGATACAAAATTGTATTAAACGGGGTTCAAATTCTCAAGCAGCCTCCATCTGGTAGGTTTATGAACATTTCTTATCTCCCCTACCAAATGAAAACAAAACAAAAAAAGCATTTTGGACAGAACAGTTACTTCCCCAGAAGATGTTTAAAAAATCAGCTAAGGAAAAAATAGTACTAACAAGAACATTATGATCAGTAGAAACCAAAAAATGTTCTTACCTTCAAGTCATTACCACATAAAAGTTCTCAAAACATTCTATTACTTTATATGTCTCAATCTATACTAAATTTCACCAGTTCAACTTTTGTTCCTCTTCTTCCCTAGTGACTAGAATAATTTTTTAATGAATGAAATGAAAAGGAAAATTGTTACAGGGAATGGCTTTGAAAGTTTCCATGTAAGAGTAAATTGGGGAATACTGCTAAAAACAGACTTAGTGATACAGAAGTGTTTCATGAAAGATTGGTCACAACTGACTTGTCTAATAAGACATGATATGGATGTCAGTGTTCTCCACAACAGTGGTTCTCAAATGTTGTTGTGCTTTAGAAACACCTGAAGACCTTCTTACAGTCTAGATCAATGGGCACCACTCCCAGAATTGCTGATTCCAAAGATCTGGAATGGGGCCCTAAGATTTGCATTTTTATCAAGTTCTCAGATGATGCTAATGCATTTGTTCCAAGGACCACACTTTGAGAACCACTGCTCTACAGAATTACTCTGCTACATGAATATTTTGGAAATCTTTCTAAGAGCATCCAATTGCTTACTTTTCATTTCTCATGGGATTTTAGAAAAGGAAAAATGGTTCTATATCATGATCCTTTCCTGGCTACTTTGAGAGAAGACTTCTTATCAAAGGAGCCAGGAGATGATTATAATACAGGTCTCTGCACCAGTAGTTACTACTAATACTGATCAAATTAATAAGCAATATTTTTGAAGGCTTATGTTATCACACCATTATGTAATAGATAATCTCATTAGTAGAATAAATTTGAACAAATATGTACTATTACCCCCACCTTACAGATATGAAAACAAAGTCATACAACAGTTAGAAGTAGAGCCAAGATTCACACAGAGGTCTCCTGACACCAGATTATGAGGCTTTACTCCCTCCCTACTGTTTCCTTTGACATAACTTTGTAGAGACCACAGATGAATACTTTGGTGTCTGTTACACAATTAAATTGAAGAGAGATCATCGATTAATACATTTCTTGGAGATAATCTTCACTGCAATTTTTCAGAGACAAAATTATTATGCCACTGTGACTCCTTTCTTTAATAAATAGTCACTGTCCTGTTTTGTCAACGTTCTATTTCATCATTAATAGATAATGAGCTCTTGAAGGGGACATGCATTAGTCATTTTCATATTCTCAATGGTAAGTAAGCATACTTTCTGCCACAGGTAGGCACCTAAGAATCATTGAGCTGAACTAAATTTGAGTTATCTCACATCTTATTTTCTAAATGCCAAGTCTTATCACATAATATCAGCAATAATTGCTAAGAGGTTTAAATACTCTTAGCAAAATGCAAGCAATTTTCTGGAAAAGACTGAAAAACTTTATGACTTTATAGGGCATGTGTGTTTTTAATCACTTTTTGGATCTCAATCAATAGCACCATTTCCTGGAATAATATAACAAAATAAAAACTAGATACTAGAGCAATATAATAAGACTCTAACCCTCTTTCAACAGTGCTTACTTTATGCCCTGACTCTGAGGAAAATTTATTAGTAAGCATTAAATAAAAGAAAAGAAGACATATAAAAGTGTGATCCCCCCCATACCTGAAGAGCAATCACCATCTAAGGGGCAAAAATGTCTATATTATTCATACATGTTACAGTGATAATATTTCTATAAATGAGGAATAAAATTCTCTTCGTGTCTCCTTTTCAAAGGGATGGCCAGAAAGTAATAAATTTACCATTGGAAGTCACTAGCAAAAAAAATAAAATTAAAATCTTGATTAAAACCCAGATTTGAAAATCTATGGACCAATTCCAGGGCAAAAAAAATTATATATACATATATAAAAATTTCAGGGTCATGGCTGCCAAAGGAATTCAATTTAAAAACTGGCGTTGACAGGAGACCAGCAGTGAGAGATCGTAAGAAGCAAGAAAGCATATGATTAGACACTTGAACTGTGACATATTAAAGTTAAGTCAAGATGGTGTGAACCAAGTTATGGCACAGTTTGAAAGACCTACCATGAAACTGGAGTAAAAACAACAGGATCACACAGCCAAAGGATCCAAAGCAGCTAATAAACCAAGACATACTCTTGAAGCAGAACTCTCCACCGGTGTGGGACTTGGCGTGTGGGGTCATCATGTCAAGAACAACCACATCTGAACACAAATAACCTTGACCAATTCATCGATATACACACATATAGGTACGCCATATATAGATTTTTTTTCCTTTTTACCTCTGATTTAACATACCCAGAAACCTGAAAAATTGTAAATGCACCAAACAAAAGCTGCCCTGTACTTGGAACCTGGAGACTTCCGTAGTCACAATGCCTGTATTAGCCAGGCATACTAAATATCAAACTGCAGGCTGGAGGCAAAAGTCAACAACCTGAGCAGATATTAATCAAAGCACAAAAGAAAAATCACAGTGCTCTGTGTGTCTACAAGGCTCAGAGCTGGGGCTCAGGTGAATTTCAAATAAGTCTGAAGCCCATATTTACACCAATTCTTTGTTCCACAATATGTAATTCCAGAATGAATCTTAAACATTTTAAGAGCATTCAGTTTTCAGCAAATCATTGAGTGGAATGTTGTCATTCACCTGAGTACTAATAGCACTACTGGGGTTTTAAAATGCTGTACCTAACCTGATTTTTACCCAGAACCTACTCCAAAACATAATTGTTCCCAGAATCTAGGCACAAGTCTAGTGTGTGTCAAATAATTGGCTTTTAAAGCATATATATATATGGTCAAGACTTAATTTACATGTAAAATAAGTTGTAAGGATAGGGGAAGAAGGAAGGAAATATTTTTGCCTCTTCATGGTTAAGTGCAACTTATTTGACATTAAGTACTGTTTCAAATTAATTAAATTTTAAATAAGTATTATAAAAAAAGAAAAGGATTTGGAATAAATCAGACTTGAATTATTAGATTTTTTTGCTCTCAGTTATTAGCTATGTGACCTTCAGCAAGTTTCTTACCCTAAGCTTCTCCTTCCTAACTTCTAAATAGGTTGATAATATGAAATGTGACATAACAGATATGAGGTAATAAAGTGTGTAATTCAATGTCTAGCATGTAGCAAATGCCCAATAAACTGTGTTAAGAGTGGGATTTACCATGCAGCTAATAAGATGTGTCTGATCACATCATTTGTTTGGGATATCTTAGAAGATTTGGGAAGAAGCCCTAGCAATGTGAAACTTTGTATGTCAACTTTTAATATATAAACAAAAAATTTTAAAAACTCTTATTGTAAGCAACTTTAAGTTTAATACCTAACTTTGTCTTTGTAATATTGTACATATTTTTTTCTTAGAAAGCTTCCTAGATTAAAATTTAAGTCCCACAAAAACCACTATCTGCCTGTAATTGTGCCTACAGTTATTATAGTCATTACTAATAATGAGAATCAATTAGTAATACTAAAATTCAGTATAATTTGAGTGTTTTACCTAGCTCAGAATTATTACAAAAGTTTACCTTTAAAGAAAATAATTGTGGAATATAAGCTCACAATTAAGTATGTATAACTAGTTTTGTTTTAAAAGTATTTACCACCAACAATAGATTCCTATTTAAGACAATGACTCAATGCCAATGGGAGGTTAGAAGCCAGGTATTCTTCACATTTGTTACAAATAGGCGCTTGTTTTATTGAGTTAAGTGAAGTGTAGTTTTGAAAATGTCAGCACACTGTCAAAAATTGTGTATTTGGTAAAGAAAGGAGCCCATATTGTTTTAACTTTATGAGATGGAGAACAGACACTTAGTATTGGGAGGGAGGAGGCCGCGTTTAAATGATATTGGATGCAACCCAAAATTATCAAGGCCGGTAGGATGTTTACAGAGGCCATCTGCCCAGAGTCATAAATTGAACATCAAAACTTCAAGAATTAGCATAAGAATCCAGTTGCCTATGTACAGTGTATTCAAATATACAAGAGTAAGATGAGGGAGTGAGAGAGGGAGAGCATGCGCTGAAGCATGTGTGTAGGGGAGAGAATTAAACAATGTGGGGAAAGGTGCCTGCCTTTTGCTGGATGAGCCAATGCCTCAGAATGGCAGGTGAGAGGAGTGAATCTGCCCTCTCTTGATGTTCAATCCCATGAGCCTCTCATATTGAAAGCAACATCCGCCCTAGTTTCTGGAAATCCAAAGCACACAACTTAGTCCAGTGTCACCTGAAGCAATAGCTATCCTCCAGTGCTAATGGAAAAACTGTCTGTGTGCAATTTATTGAATGAGAATGTGCCTGTACTGTCCTGTATGCTTGACTTAAGGTAATTTGAGTGATTTTCATTATAAACAATTTTGCTTTACACCCTTCTTTAAGAAACAAATCTTTAAATGATTCTACTATACCCCAAGATAGAATCACTTCCAATCAATATTCTACAACAGAAATAGGAAGAAGTCAAGTATAGGTACCAAGTATAAATTATCAGGTTATAACATCCAAATAGGCAAAAATAGCATGCCTCCATAGTTTACTATAAGTCAACTCAAACCCCCATCCTACCTGATTTTAGTTAATTCTGATTAAAATTATTTCATTCCAAATTTAAGTTAGCCATCCAAGAGGTTCCTTTTCTTGTCCTCCTCTCCCAGGTTCCTGGGTTCTTATATAATTTTGTGGGGATTGGTGAATGGTCATGGTAGGGGTGGGGGAAGGTTAGTTATTGGTCATTATCTGGTCACTCGTAGACAATTTCACCCTCCTTAGTCCCTGGCATCTCATCCTCCCAGGCTGGCATCCACTGAGATCCACTGTCCCATTGGTCATAGTCATTGTTCCACAAAGTTTATGTCTCTTTGTCCATATAGAGAGGACTTTTCTAATCTGTTATCCTGTTTTCAAGTTTTCATCCACTTCTCTTCCACTCTTGAGGCCATGGGATATGTTAATACTTTCCCTGAAGCTTTCTGGGGCCATAGGAAAATGTCTCATAGAGCTGTCTCAAGTTTGATCTGCCTAGTCACATTATAACACTACTTCTACTTCACTGCTACTGCACCAAGTTGATATGGTATAAGGGCAATCTCAAATTTTGCCCACTTCTTGAGTTCTACCTCAGAAGCAAGCATAGTGCCTTCTTCTTACTCAATAACAAAATTAAATGGAAGGCATAAAAGTTTCTATCATCTGCTTCCACTTGGAACTAACCAGAGGGATAACATAGCATAACCCACTTGTTTCTCAGACATTTGCATCCAAGCTTCACTCCGTGTACTGTTTTTTCACTATTATCTCCCTAAGTCCAACTGAAAGGATCTTTGTCAAGATTGAGAAAAATGTACCAATTTTTTTGGCATGAACTTTATGCTCTGAACTCTTCAGTTTCTGCTTCTGAAAAGGTAAAAACCCAAAGCCCTGCAATTCAAAGTCATTATTTCTATTACCTTTGTCTTGAAGTTCAAAAATCTATTTCAAAATGCAAAAGCTAAGCATCATTCATTTCTTTTACTCGGTACTTCTATAGTAACATCTCTCCCATAAGGGTAATAAGCCCAGGATGACTTAGCTGCTAAGACAAAGGAATATATTGGATGATGTTCTGAGGGAAGAAACATAATGTGCAGCTAATGTAACACAACATCACCTCAACACAGTTCATCAAGAAAAATCTACTTGAAAAAGAATATCTTCTCAGGTATATGCTGAGGGGGGATTCTGCCTAATGGAAGACATTTTTATAAGTTTCTTAACTGGACTTCTCCAGAAACCCTAGAGGAGACAGAACTTACAACTCTGATGATAGCAGAGACCTCTGATGTGGCAAAGAAAACTGAATGAACCTTGCTGGATGGTTTTACCTAAATTTGCTCAGATGTCAAAGTAATTGAAATTTGTGGAATTCTTTACAGAACGATGTAACTTTTTGTTTGATAGGTTCAAAATAGGATATTTTTAATAGTTGAATTCTATCTGTGTAAATTAAGATCATATTTATGAGCAGGATCTCTCTCTTTTCCATCTTCCCTCCCCTCAAGTCTCTCACTCTCTCCATAAATGTGTGAAATACAGGTAGGCATGGATACACAAGTGCATAAGAAAACAAATGACTAAAGTAGATATGATCAATTTTATCCCATTCACGTGGACTGGAAATTTCTTCATTTGTTGTATCTCTATTTTTTGCAGTGCTATATTCTGTAACAGTAGCAAACACCAAAGATTTAAAAAAATCAACAGATGGAAGAAACTTGAAATTGGGAAAATTATGTCTGTGGACTTTTTTTCCTAGAATCTGGAAAAGACTGCTGTTGTTTCTTATTTTCTTGTTTTTCTTTTGGAATCTATTCAGCTAAGAAACAGCAGTGTTTCATGGGATTACAGCTTGAGAATTACCATGAAACCATCTGATAATACTATATTAACTTCTTCCATCTTGCAAAGATTTGGAAACAACTGTTTTCTACATGGGTTGCAAACAGCCAAAAGTTGAGCAATTGTGAGACCCCAGTGTAGTTCATATGTTATTATGAGCAAAATTCTATGGGCTTTTGCAGATACAGGGCCACAGGGCTACAGTTGTGTGTGTGTGTGTGTGTGTGTGTGTGTGTGTGTGTGTGTGTGTTTAAATGCACGCTTAGTTTTTGTTTATATTGGTTTTAAGTGAAAGACTACAACAACTATGAAGGAAATAGGATTTAGAAAGGATTTCCATCATGAGAGAATGTCTCCCAGCAGCTCTTGAAGGTACAGGCAATATATTTCTTGCCAAAACTCATTCAGAAAGTATTTCAGTTGTTCTTGTTACTTGAGTGTATTTGAAAGGAGTTTCACAAGAGAACTGTACTTCCTGCAACACCTCCCCCTCCTTTTTTTTAAATCAATTTCAGCAATAGTAGATAGAAACAGAAGAGACAGTAAAATTACAATTGATAGAATCCATGGAGTTGAGAAAGAAAGCATCTGTCCCTTACAAGCGGAGCTTTGAACAGTTGCAGGCAAACATTTGTGGCTCTCAGCAAGCCCCAGATGTAGGTTATAGAAGCAAACCATATGGGTCAGAGGCAGAAAGAGAATGAAGAAAAAAGATGTAGAACAGACAAAGAATCAGATAGATACATTATTCTAAATAAGCCCAGCTAGGGGCTTCACCAGTAGCAAGAAAAGTCTTGATAACCAGTGCCTGTCCATAGGTAAAAAAGCCATAAGGAGTGGCACTCGTACCATGGATTTGTATTCCGAAGCTTAGAAGAATGCTGCAAGCAATCCGCCAGCAACAGCTGTCTTAAACCTCCGTCAACTGTAAATTGAATATTTTAAAGAATAGATTTTAAGTGGCAAATAATTCTTTTGTTGATCTTATAAAGTATCAAGTAAAATAACCTGTTCAGACATTATTAAGGAAGGGCATGTAAATGAGAAGGCCCCACGTAAGACTGCAGGTACTATCATGGCTCATTGATAGGTTTACGGAAATGCGACTATGACAGGGAGCACTTCTATTGGAACAAGTCAACAAGCAGTCTCTTTAAATTGTGTCTGAACAGAGCCTAAATGTATAAAAGTCAGTACCTGCCAGAAAGTATACACAATTACATCTTTGAATCTAAGGTATCCAATTACTATTTCTAAAATCAGTAATATTATAAGCTTTATGTGGTAATGGGTTTTTTTTTCCTGAACTACTGAAATTAGATAGACTATATTAAACTAAATGATAACATCTTCAAGACTGGGAAAATATGACAATAGTTTGATAATATCAAAAATAGCCCTAAATTTCTCAAAGGATCTCCCCCTCCCTGTTTCGTTAAGATATAATTAATATAGAGCACTGTATAAATGTGAGGTGTAGAGTGTAATGATTTGACTTACATATATTGTAGAATGATTACCACAATAAGTTAGGTAACATCCATCATCTCATACAGGTAATTAAGGAAGAAAAAATTTTTTCTTGTGGTAAGAACTCTTTAGGATTTACTGTCAACAACTTTCAAATATACCATACAACTGTGTTAATTGAAGTTGTCATGTTGTACATTACACCTCTACTACTTATTTATCTTACAACTGGAAGTTTGTACCGTTTGACCACCTTCATTCAATTCCCTCTGCCCTGTCCCCACCTCTGGAAACTGCAAATCTGATCTTTTTCTATGAGTTTGTTTTTTTTTTTCAGGTTCCACATATAAGTAAGATCATATAGTGTTTGCCTTTCTCTCTGACTTTATTTCATTTAGCATAATGCTTTAAAAGTCTCTCTGTGTTGTTGCAAATGGCAAGATTTTTTTCTCTCTTACTGCTGAATAATACTCTGTTTTATATATGCATCACAACTTTATCCATTCATCCATTGATGGACATTTAGATTGTTTCTGAGTCTTGGCTATTGTAAATAATGCTGCAGTGAACATGGAGGTGCAGGTATCTTTTTGAGTAAATGTGTTCATTTCCTTTGCAAAAATACCCAGAAGTGTAATTGCTGGATCATATGGTAGTTTTAATTTTTTGAGGAACCTCCATACTGTTTGCAACAGTGGCTGCACCAGTTTACATTCCCATCAATAATACACAAGGTTTCCCTTTTCTCTACAGCCTCTAGAACAGTTGTTATTTCTGGTCTTTTTGATAATATCCATTCTAACAGGTGTGAGGTGATATCTCACTGTGGTTATGATTTGCATTTCTCTGATTAGTGATGTTGATTACCCTTTATTTACCTGTTGACCATTCATATGCCTTCTTTGGAAGAATACTTCAGGTATTCTGTTCAGGTCCTTTGCCCAATTTTAAATTGTTATTTGTTTTTTGTTGTTATTATTGAGTTGTATTAATTCTTTATATATTTTTTGATATTAACACCTTATCAGATATATATAATTTGCAAATATTTTTTTCCCATTCACTAGGTTGTCTTTTCATTTTGCTGATCATTTCTTTTGTTGTGCAGAAGCTCTTTAATTTGATGTAGTTCCACTTGTTTTTTAGTTTGTTGCTTGTGTTTTAGGTGTCAAGTTCAAAAAATCTTTGCCAAGACTTACGTCAAGGAGATTTTTTTCTGTGTTTTCTTTTAGGATTTTTAAAATTTCCAGTTTTACATTTAAGTCATTCATGCATTTTGAGTTAAGTTTTCTAAGTAGTATAAGATAAGGGTGTAGCTTTATTTTTTATATGTGAATATCCAATTTTGCCAGCACAATTTATTGAAAAGACTCATTTCTCCATTGAGTATTGTAGTTGTCTGTCTATGAATGGGTTTTTTTTCTGGATTCTCAATTCTGTTCTATTGGCAAATGTGTTTTATGCCAGTAACATACTAGTTGGATTAATGCAGCTTTATTATATAGCTTGAAATCAGGAAGTATGATACTTCCTGCTTTGTTCTTCTTAAAATTCCTTTGACTTTGGAGGTCTTTTGTGATTCCATAAAAATTTCATAATTGTTTTTTCTACCTCTGTAAAATATCTCTTTGAAATATTGATAGAAATTGCATTGAATCTATAGATGGCTTTTGGTAGTGATGATGTTTTAATTCTAATCCATGAATACAAATACCTTTCCATTTATTTGTGTCTTCAATTTTTTTCATCAATGTCTGATAGTTTTTGGTATAGGGATATTTCATCTTCTTGGTCAAATTTATTCCTAAGTATTATTTTGGTTTTGATGCTATTGTGAATGGAACTTTTTAAATTTTTATAAAATTAAAAAAAAATTTACATTAAAAAATTTTTAATGTTTTTTTAATTTAAAACTTTTTTAAATTTAAAAATATTTTAAATTTCTTTCTCAGAATGTTTATGTGTGTAAAAACACCATTGAATTTTCTGTCCTAATTTCTTATTCTGCAACTTTATTGAATTCCTTTATTAGATTAACAGCTTTTTGGCAAGTCTTTATTTTCTACACATAAAATCATGTCATCTGCCAATAGAGAACATTTTACTTCTTCCTTTTCAATTCTGATGAGTTTTATTTCTTTTTCTTGCTTGATTGGTCTAGCTAGGATTTCAGCACTGGGTTGAATAAGAGTGGTAAGAGTGGACACACTTGTCTTGTTCCTGATCTTGGAAGAAAAACTTTCAGCCTTTCATTATTGAGTATGATGTTAGCTGTGGGCTTGTCATATATGGTCTTTTTATATTGAGGTATGTTCATTCTGAGCCTAATTTGTTTAGAGGGTTTATCATGAACAGATGTTGAAATTTATCAAATGCTTTTTTATGTCTATTGAGATGATCATATGATATTTTCTCTTATTCTATTAATGTGTGTATCACTTTTATTGATTTGCATATGTTAAACTATCCTTGCATCCCAAAGATTAATCTCATTTGATCATGGTAAATAATCCTTTTAATGTGCTGCTGAATTCATTTTGCTAGTATTTTATGGAGAATTTTTTATCTATCTTCAATATGGATATTGGACTGTAGTTTTCCCCTAGTGTCCTTTTCTGGCTTTCATACCAGGGTAGTTCTGGCCCCCTAAAATGAGTTTGGGCCCTGGACTTTTCCTTGTTGGGAGATTTTTTTTTATTATGGATTCAATATCCTTACTACTATTTGATCAGCTCAGATTTTTTATTTCCTCCTGATTCAGTCTTGGTACATTGTTTATTTGAAAGAATTTTTCCATTTCTTCTAGGTTGTTTAGTTTGTTGATGTAAGGTGTTCATAGTAGCTTCTTATGCTCCTGTATATTTCTGTGGTATCAGTTGTAATGTCTCCTCTTTCATTTACAGTTTTGTTAATTTGAGTCTTCTGTTTTTCCTTTGTTAGTCTTGCTAAAAGTTTATTAATTTTTTAATCTTTTTAAAAACCAACTCAATTTTGTTCATATTTTCTTTTATTTTCGTGTTCTCTAGTGCATTTGTTTCTTCTCTAATCTGTATTTCCTTCCTTCTGCTCACTTGGGGCTCTGTTTGTTCTTTGTTTTCTAGTTCCTTGAGGTGCAGAGGTAGATTTTTTGAGATCTTTGTTTCTTAATGTAGGTGTTTATTGCTGTGAAATTTCCTCTTAGAACTCATTTTGCTTCATCCCATAAGTTTTGGCAGACTGTATTCCGATTTTCATTTGTCTCAAAATACTTTTTAATTTTCTTTTAATTTTTCCTTTGATCCATTGATTGTTTAATTTTCATGTATTTGTGAGTTTTAGGATTTTCCTCTTGTTACTGATTTCTAGTTTCAAATGATTGTGGTCAGAGATGATACTTGGTATGATTTCAGTCTTCTTGAATTTGCTATGACTTGTTTTGTGGCCTAAAATATGGTCTATCCTAGAAAATGTTCTAAGTGCACTCGAGAAAAACAAGCATATTCTGTTGTTGTCATATAGAATGTTCTATATATATCTGTTAGGTCTATTTGGTTTATAGTGTTGTTCAAATTTGATGTTCCCTTATTTATCCTCTGTCTCAGTGATCTGTTGTTGAGACTGGGGTATTGATGTCCCCAAATATTATTGTATTGCTGTTTAGTTCTATTGTTTGCTTTATACGAGGGTGAGTCAAAAATTATCTGCACTTTGGTTATACTAAAACTTCTGTAAATTCTACAGCCAGAGTGTGGATAATTTTTGACTCACCCTCGTATATTTATGTACTCTAATTTTGTGTGCAGAAAGGTTTACAATTATTAGTTTCCTGATGAATTGACCCCTTTATCACTATGTAGACAAGAAGATTGCTTGTTTTACCATTTTTAAAGTCTATTTTGTCTAAGTTTGTTGTTGTTGGTTTTTGGTTACCATTTGCTTGAAATATCTTTTTCCATCCCTTCACACTGTCTTTGTGTGTCCAGGGCTAAAGTGAGTTTTGTATTCAGCATATCATTGGATCTTGTTTTCATTTTTTCTTAAATTCATTTAGCCATTCTATATCTTTTGATCGGAGAATTTAATCCATTCACATTTAAAATGATTATTGGTAGGTAATGGGACTTCCCTGGTGGTCCAGGGGTTAAGACTTTGCCTTCCAATGCAGGGGGTGCAGGTTTGATCCCTGGTCAGGAAGCTAAGATCCTACATGCCTCAGGGCCAAAAAACCAAAACATAAAACAGAAGCAATACTGTAACAAAGTCAATAAAGACTTAAAAAATAATAAAATAAAAATAATTATTGATAGTTAGGGACTTATTATTGTTAAGTCATAAATTTCTGGCTATTTTGTATATCCATTGTTCCTTGCTTCTTAACCTGCTATCTTTTTTGTGTGTTTTGATGTCTTTTGATGTCAACTTGCTTTTACTTATTTATTATGTTCTTTTGTATAATTACTACAGGTTTTTCCCTTGTGGTTACTTTGAGGCTTACATAAAAATATTTTAAAATTATAACCCCCTATTTTAAACTGATAACAAGTTAACTTTGATAGCATTCCTAAACTTTTCACTTTCTCTTCTATTCCCTCTCACTTTTTAGGTTATAAATGTTACTGTTTACCTGTTTTACATTGTGTATCCAATAAGAAATTATTGTAGTTCTGGTTATTTTTACTATTTGTTTCTTTAATTTTGAAACTAGCATTGTAATTGAATTACATGCCATCATTACCATATTACAGAATCTAACTTTGACTACATATTTACCATTACCATTGAGTTTTATGCTACCTTCTTATGTTTTTATGATGTTAATTAACATCCTTTCACTTACACCTAAAGAACTCCCTTTGGCATTTCTTGTAAGACAGTCCTAGTGGTGATGAACTCCTTCAGCTTTTGTTTTTTTGGAAAGTCTTTATCTCTCTTTTATTTCTGAAGAGTAGTCTTGCCAGGTATAGAATTCTGGTTGACAGGTTTATTTTCTTTCAATATTTTGAATAAATCATTCCATTCTCTCCTGGCCTGAACTGTTTCTGTTGAGAAATCCACTGATAGCTTTATGGGTGTTCCCTTGTATGTAACTTATCTCTTCTCTTCTTGCTGCTTTCAATTTTTTTTTTTTTGTCTTTGACATTTAACAATGTAATATATCTTCTGCATCTCTATTTGGGGTCCTTTGGGCCTCATTGAACTGGATGTTTATTTCTCTCTCCAGGTTTGGGAAGTTTTCAGCCATTATTGCTCTAAATATATTTTCTATCCCTTTCCATTTTCTCTTTCTGGAATTTTCATAATGAGACTATTGTTTTGTTTGGTGTTCTATGAGTCCATTTTCTTTCTTCACTCTTTTTCATTTTTTTTTTTCTCTTCTGATTGAGTAATTTCAAATGTTCTATCTCAGGGTCACTGAGTCTTTCTTCTGAGTGGTTGAGTCTGCTTTCCAAGCTCTGTATTAGATTTCTCAGTTCAGTCAATATAATTAAGCTCTAAGTTTTTTGATGGTTTCTACTTCTTTAAACTTTTTTGTTCATTCATTGTTTTTTTAATTTAATTTCGTATCTATCTGCTTGCTCTTATAGTTCACTAAACTTCAAGATTATTTGGAATTCTTTGACAGTTCTTAAATCTCCATTTCTTTAGGGTCAGTTACTAGAACTTTATTCTCTTTGGTATTATGTTAATTTTTCATGATTCTTAATTCCTTATGTTGGTACTTGTACATTTGAGCAAGCAATCTCCTCTTCCATACTTTATAGGTTCACTTTCACAGAGATAATTCCTCACCAGTCAATTCAGTTCAGTTTCTGCTAATGCCCTTGGGCAGGTGGGGCTTGCTATCAGGGTCTATTTGTGGGCAGGTTCCCTCTCAAGCTTTGAGGTGAGGAGGGGGATTTGTGCTGCTGGTGGAGAATAGTTGGATAGGACTGATGACTTGGTTTCCTGCCCAAGTAAGGCTGTAGGATGGACTTTGTGGTTTCCTGGGTTCTCTGTTTAGGCTTTCTAGTTATTGAGACTAGATACTATCTCAGCAGTAGGCAGGGCTACAGATCAGTTTTCCTGTCCTGGCAGGGCAGCAAAGTGGGCCCCAGGGCTCACAAAGCTCATAGTTTGGAGACCCAAATCAGGAAAGATCATGTGCTGAATTCTCTGGCCAGATGAGGCCACTGGTTTTGCTCTACAGATGGAGAAATCCATGGGCTATACTCACTGTTCAAAGGCCACTGTGCAGAGGGCTACTGGATGGGCTATACAGCTTTCTATGTACTCTAAATAGGTTCACTGGCTGGGTAGGCTGAAGGCTGGATTTAGCAGTGGGCAGGACCACAAATTAGTTTCTCTGTCTGGGAAAAGCTGGAGAACTGTCTGCAAAGCCAAAAAAGTATCTTTGTGGTTCTGACCAAGTTCTAGGGCTGGCAACATTCTATAAGGAACAGAGTCAGGCAGACCTTCACCCTGATGAGTTTCCTGGTCATACAGCTCCACTATCTTTGCTCTGCTGATGGATGAAAGTGTTGACTACTTGCTTGGGCACTGCTGGTAGGAACTCAGTCTACCAATATCTGAGTGCTGATTGTTGTAAGCCCCTTCCCACTTCTTCATCACAATCAGATTCCCAGGGGTCAAGCCTCACAGATTCCCCTGAAATCCCATGGAAAAAAAACAGAGTGGGAATTCTCATGGAGTGACCCAAATGCTGGTGGAGCAGGATGTCTATCCTGGGCTTTCCTTTCCCACTGGAGGAACCATAGGCTCAAGGGAGACTTCTCAGTGTAGTGCTGTACCTGCCTGGGGGAGGGGCATTGTCATTAGTGTGTAGTCACTGCTTTTACACTTCTAATACAGTGTCTTGATCACAGTGGTGCAGGAGTGCTTCAGCCTCACCCCTGTGTTCTATAATTTTCTCAGGTTATCTTGTATGTGAATAGTTGTTAGTTACTGTCCTTGTGAGAAGAAGCGAAGACAGAGATGACTTCTGTTGCCATGTTAGTAACATCACTCCTCTCTCAGGATCTTTGGACAGAAAGCTTATTAAGCTAGCATTAAGTCATCTTTACAAGCCAATGCATCATAAGGAAGAGTGATTGATGTCCTATTGTGGAAAAAAGTCCATGAATGAGAGGTCAGACAACCTGGGGCTTATTTATGATTCTGCATTATTTGAATTGATTTGACTGCAGTCTTCTAGTAAGTTTTTATCAGATTAAGTTTATAGATCTTCCAATTCTGATATTTTTGGGTTTTTCTTAGTAAACATCAAAATATCCACAATACAAGAGCAGTTGATATTTTTATATAAATCTTTTATAATTCAAAAAATAAAGGTAATTTCCATCAGGGCAGGGCTCTCTCTTAAAAAAAAAAAAAGAAAAGAATGACTGTGTCAGATTAAACTATAGGGTACACATACCATATATGAACTGTTCCACAGTGATTTTACAGAACATCAAGAGCACCAAGGTTGAATGTAATTAGGTAATTCACAAAGATCTTATTCTAAAAGCTAATGGACTATGCTGAAACTCTCTTATAGTCACATCCTCCTGTGCTTAGCAACAGAAAATTTGAAAAAATTAAAACAAAAATAAATTTCATACAATAAAAAAATAAATACAAAATTATCAAAGATTAAATTTTACTCAGCATAATATTAAATTCTAGGTATATATTACTTTCATATTTAACTTTTAAAATTGGCCATCTACTTATTATATAGAAGTTCTACTTAAATATAATCTGGTATTGACTACCTCTTTATTCAACCTGGTTTATTTTTTGGATAGTATAGACTTGACCTAAGCATGAGTTACCACAAATACTTCATAAAAATTGGTGAAATTTACATTTATTTATTTATTTCTAGGTAAAAATAAAGTAGGCAATAGTATCACCTTAAATTTATCACAAAGTTGTCAAAGTCAGTTTATATTCCAATCAAGAGTCTAAGAAGAGATGAATATTAGAGTATACTCATTATATGTGAGAAAACACACAGCAATAGTTCCAGAGCACTTAGCAAGTTTAATCCCCAGAGCTTGAAATTTACAAATATATCCCAATGTGCTTCATCATAGATTGCACCATTAGCCTAGTTTTAATCCCTGAAAACCATTAAACACTTATATACCACTTAGTGGAAAAAAAATCATTAAAATGGAATTGAAGTTCACATTGTTATTTGGAAAGACTTGTATTTATCACTTCCTATAAAAAGTTCCAAGAAGACTGTAACAAAAATACAAATATTGGCTTGGGGCACACCACTTCTTTGCCTGCTTTTAAACAGATGTCTTTGAAAAAGTTTATTGACATGAAAGAGAACATTAATAATACCAAATTCTCAAAGAGCACAAAACATAGATCTCTAGTGAAGTGATTTATTGCTTACCAATGACCACTTCAGAGAGAACAGCAACACTGGCACATCATGGACTGCACCATCTCCATAATATGTTTTCATTCCAAACGCAAACAGTTGTGTTTGGAAAATGTTCATAACATGCCAAAAAAAGTCTTTTTTTAAAAGATATTACAAATTTATGGGTCAGTTCCACATCGAGGAAATGCTTAAAATGTTTATGAATAGATATTATATTTATAAAGAATTTAATAACATGGGGAGGGAGTTCCCTGGTGGCCTAATGGTTAGGATTTGGTGCTTTCACTGCCATGACCCAGGTTCAATCCCTGACCAAGAAACTGAGGTGTGGCAATAACTAACTAACTAACATGGGGAAAATGTCATAATGTCACATCAGTGAAAAAGCATAATACAAAGCTGTGTATATAGTGTAACGTCCACCATATATAACATCTATAAATATGAATACTAAAAGTACTAAAGGGAAATTCATTAAAAGGAAATGTACTAAAAGATTATTCATGGTTACCTCTTAGTGTGACCTTGATTAGGTTCTCAATACTTTGCTATACTTTTCAAAGTATCTTTAATATTCACAGAAAGGAAAGGTGAGTAAGTATATAACGCCAAATTTAAAAGTTTCTTATCATACTGAAAATATTTCTAGCCATGATGATTAAAAATAAAAGTAAATGATGATGGGTAATGACTTAGAGTGTTGGGATAGGGAAGGCAGGAAGGAGTCGCGGGAGGGAGGGGATATGGGGATATGTGTGTAGATGCAGCTGATTCAGTTTGTTGTACAGCAAAAACTGGCACAACAGTGAAAAGCAATTATATTCCAATAACAGGATTAAAAAATTTTTAAATTAAAAAAATAAAATAAAAGTAAAACCTTTAATTTAAATGAGGAAAAAGAGTACCTCCATGCTCAATTTAGATAAATGAGACAGAATCAATTTCCAATTAGAAAAATTTTTATTTTTAATTCAACATTTAGCTAACCTGAGAAAAGTCTCTTTGCTCAAAATGCTTTTCTTTACTAACAATCATCGATGAGAGACAGGAGTTATTGTCTATGCTAAGAATTGGAGTTTCAGTTCTTTCCTTTTTCTGTACCTTATGTTTTCTCCTACATATTCCTACAACTCAGTGTTTTTCGTGTTATTAAAACTTGTGTCATCCTGCCGAGAAGCATTTGGGGCCATGTTGTAACCAGGTTTATTATGAGACACCAAAATATTGTTATGTGAAGTCAGGCACCTGTGTTCAAATCTTCCATTCAGCACTTTGAATGCTACCTAGTTTCTTAACTTTTCTGTATCTCAGTTTACTCATCTGTGGAAGGGACATTATAACTTCAGAGAGTTTTAAGATGATTAAAGGGATAATTCCTGTAAAGCTTCTGATACCCCTCCCATTTCCCTGAACCATAGTCTTCCTCATCTCATCTCATGCCAATTCAGTCCTTTCATTTGTTTGGCCCAAATCCTTGAAATCATCCTAATCCCTCCTTTCTCTCACACCCCACATTCAATCTGTCAGTAAATTCTACTGTCTCTATCTTCAAAATAAATGCAGGCTGTGACCACTTCTCACCACTTCCACTGCCACCAACTTGGTGCCAGCTGTTATCTTGCTTCTGCACAAATGCAATGGTCTCCTAACTATCACCCTTGCTCCCTACAGTCTATTCTCTGCAAATCACACTGTAAGTCACACCATGTCATGCCTTTCCCAAAACCCTTCAATGGCTGTCCATCTTGCTCAGAGGGAAAATGAATTCTCAACCAAGACCTGGAAGGTCTAATAAAAGCTGGCCCTTCATTATGTCCCTGACCTTAACTCCTACTACTGTCCCCTGTGCCACTTGTCTCCAGAACAAAAGGCAAGGCTTGCTTTGGAACATTTGCACCTGCCATTCCCTTTGCATGGATCATTCCTCCCCTAGGTACTTATATGGTTTTCTCCCTTACCCTCTTCAAACCTTCACTCAAATATGATCTTTTCCACAAGACCTTCCCTACTCAAAATTGTAAATCCTCCCTTAGGACTCCCTGTCCCATTTCCTGACTCTTATTCTCTTCAATATGTATCATTTTCTTATTTTCTATGTAAAGTGTTCACTTGTGCTATTTAGAATATCACTCTAGGAAGGCAAGAATTTGATATCATAATGGGCCTTTTACATTGCCTCGTACCTAGTAGTTAGTCTCTTATGAATGAATGAATGAATGAATGAATAAAAGGATGAATGAATGAATGAATACATGCCCTTAGGACAATGCCTAGAGATAGCAAGTACTCTTATACATTTTAACTGTTCTCATGTCCTGTGAGATTATCATAGAATTGTGAAATCATAAAGTTAGTACGTAAACCATGTATGTAATGTACATTTTTGAAAGGGGATCATTTGATCTTTTAGTAATCTCTTTCTCAATAGGCCATATGCTACCAAAGAGCACCCAGTTTCTTATTTATTTATTTATTGGATTGTATTTTTTTATTGGCTGTGTTGGGTCTTCATTGCTGTACACAGGCTTTCTCTAGTTGTGGCGAGTGGGGGCTATTCTTCATTGTGGTGCATGGGCTCCTCATAGTGGTGGCTTCTCTTGTTGCAGAGCATGGGCTCTAGGCGCATGGGCTTCAGTAGCTACAGTACATGGGCTCAGTGGTTGTGGCACACAGGCTCAATAGTTGTGGTGCACAGGCTTGGTTGCTCCGCGGCATGTGGTATCTTCCTGGGGCAGGTCTTGAACCCGTGTCCCCTGCATTGGCAGGCAGATTCTTAACCACTGCACCATCTAGGAAGTCTCCACCCAGTTTCTTTTTTTTTCTATTTGTTTTTTATTCTATTTGTTAGCCAGTGACAGGCTGGAATGTGTCTCCTGGTAAGTTCTATTCATTGATGCTCTGGTTATATTCCACAACTACCCTAAGTTTGCCCATCTTCTATATGAGGGAGACTTCTGAATATTTGAAGGTAGCTAGAATGTCCCATTTAAGTCTTTTTCTCATAAATATTGTGAGCTCTTATACATCTTCCATTACACCCAGAAGTGAGCACAGAGGTGGTCATTCCAATATATTTCCATTATTGCAAACCAACCATTAATATTTTGTCCAGTGTCATCACACCATTAGCTCATGCTGAACTGGTTGTGGTGTAAGATGGCCAGATGATGTTTATAATTTGTGTATCTTTTTCACACATTATCTCCTTTTAAGGTAGTTCTCTCCCATTCCATCCTCTACATTTCCCACAAATACAGAATAATCTTCATGCAGACCCTGTCCTCTTAAATTTAGAAATTAACTAGTGAAGTATTACAGTGGTAATGCTATAAACTCTCAGACTATGAAAGAAAAATAAATTTTACCATCCATAATCAGAAACACTTGTTATACATTTAAAGTATCACACAGGTAATTTCTATAAATTATCTTTTTCCACCACACTGTCTTTTGCTAAAATTTTCAGAATTCATAGTAAAAAGGATCCCATCTTCCATGAAACATCTTCCCACACCCTCTCAGGAACTCTACACTCTAAACACACCTCATTGATCTCACTGTGGTAAAACTGTCCTTCTATCTACCACCAAACCAGGATCTCAAGAATACATACAACTACAGACTCCTCACAAAGATTGTGTGTTTAAATGATTCTCACAATGTGAACTGAAAATGTTGAGTAGAAACCTTGATTTTGTAAATTGCTTTCTTGTGCTATGATTTCTGTAACCTCATTGTTCAACTCCTTTGTTTATCATTAAAAGTATGATAATAGCACAATATCTAATAATATCAACAGTGGAATTAGATAGCTTTAATAGGATGCATTTTAATGCATTTTGAACTCCTTACAAGACACATTATAAATAAAAGTATTTATGAGTTGAAGGATAAATAGATAAATTCAAGCAGTTAAAAAGTGTTTAATAGCAGAAAAAACAGCTTATTCCCTGCACTAAAATGTCTTTTATCATACCATAACCCTCCCGAAGTCAGTTCTCTATATGGCTAAGGGAGAACAGGCTTTATTCTACTCTTAAGATTCATTACACATGTACAGGAACAAGACAAATTAGTAGCCAGGAAGATGACAAATCTTACACACCCAGAAGCAAAACCATATATGCTGCCATCAAAACAGATTTGCTGAGTACATTTGATGCCTCTAACAGTTTACACCTAATTATCTAAACTGGATATGAGAGACATACATACATGCATACAGCCCTGCAGATAATTAAATGTTAAAACATTTTTCATTTTCATTTAAAGGATTTTGGCTAAGAAAAGTTTGCTAGATTTAGCAAATAAAATATAGGGTGACCAGTTAAATATGAATTTCAGATAAACAATAATTTTTTAGTTTACACGTGTCTCCAATAGTGCATGGGACATACACACACTAAAAAAAATTCATTATTTATCTGAAATTCAAATTTAAATGTATGTCCTCTATTTTATCTGTTAATCTTAAGCTAAGATCAAAGTAACATGACTGTGATTGGAGTCACATCAATGTAAAGGTGTGTTAACTAAAGTTTTGGTCCAAGCAACAAAATATAAAAGGGGCTGCATGCCAAAGCTAGGGGCCAGACAGAGGGCAGAACTCACAAATTAAATGTACAAAATCTGGTTCTACTCTTTTGCGGCCATTCAATGAGATTAAGAATATAAAAAGGGGTCATAGTATTCAGAGAAAGAGATATTGTGGGGGACGTTTCTATGGAAAAAGCTGGCACCTGCACTCACCCAGGGGAGAGGAGAGGAGTTTGTTGCCCTTCATCTCACTGCAACTAAGGGCTTCAGCCAGAGACCTTGGAGGGCCTAATTCTCTCCATAGTTGGGCGATTCCATGGACTAATAAAGTGGCCTATTTCAGGACAATAAAGAGAGGACAGGCAAAGGGATTATATTTCTACTAGTAGAAGTCAAGGAATGTTTGATTCCCAAGAATCAGTTGTGGGCCTGTGGGGAAAGAGATGATCTGGAGCACAGAAGAACTTGGATGCAGCACTAAGATGTAAGATAACTCAACACCAGGGCTGAGGACAGAAGGAAGACATTATTCATGCCCTGACAGCTGCCACTGAAAATGACTACTCAGTGGTCTTTACCTACAGGAGAAAGCATCAGCTACAAACACCTGCCAAATTAGAGTGAGAAACCAGTTTACGAAGATATCAGACCCTAGCCAGGAAAGAACTTCCCTTTCCTATTTCCCTTTCTTCTCTCCTCCGTCTTCAACCATGGCATGGTCAAAAATTATAGCTTGATGAGTCCAAGTCTAGGAAAGTTACTGATAAGCTTCTCTTTCTCCTCTTCAAATGCCCCAGCCTAACATCTACAGGTCTCAGCCTCTTACTCTGGATTAAAAATCAAAATGCTAGTTAATATCTTGCACTAGATTATTTCAAAAATTTTGCACAAAGACTGTGGTCATATCTCTTAAAGTAACTGCAGAGTGTAGGAGTGAGCATAAACATTTTGGGATCTGCTAAGTTTTAATCTGATAGAGAAAAGCTTTCTCCAACTAAATGAATTGTAAAGGAGCAGTGGGAGACAAAAATAAAACTGTTTAGGTTATATACAATGATTCACGTATGTTCAAATGGTTATATTGGGACAGAGATTAAAATGGAGCCCTTTCTATGAAAACCAGGTTCGTTGAAACAGCTTTCTGGATAAATTCACCTGTGTCCACCTGTTCATCATTTTGATTCACCAAAAAAAAAGACTACCAGCTACAGTACTAGCGACTTTTGCCATGCTGCAGCTCTTTTGCTGGCCACATATAGAGCTGGTTTCAATTTCAGTAGCCCATATGCCTTTTTATGCCTTTAAAAACATATCAATGAACACTTATTTTTATTCCTGATGCTCAGCAACCATGTGACAAGATGGTACATAAAAATACTTCTTAATTTGTCTGAGATTTTTCAGACCTAAAGAAGGTTTTCCTTTGAGTCAGTTCTCAGTTTTCTCTCCAAAGAGTTCATTCAGGGTTTTTTCCCTGCTAATTTTTTGTGCCAGTTTCACCCAACTCTCGAGGATTCCCAGATTCCTTTCTTCGAGAAAAGGAACAATACTAGACAGATCAGCCTCCAAAAACTGAGAACAAGAAAGACATAAACATATCTGGAATCAATAACAAAATCTATTGCAATCATGTATTAACACAAGAAAGTCCTGACACAGCCAAAACACGATGCTAGCCAAACATTGCACAATGCTGAAGGCAGCAGTAGAGTTTGAAAATAAATATGGTAGATAGTGTCAGCATAGACAGAATGTACAAGTTCATGTAATACAATTATCTTACTGGAAATGTAAAAAAAGAAGAGCCAAAATGTAGTGACCTGATCTATTACATGTGTCTATCTTCTACAATTTGCAAAAGTCCAAAACGTATACAGGGAGCTATGTTATATTTTCTTTGCTATTTTCTTTTATAATAAAAAGAATAATGTAATATTTGGGGGAAAAAGGACAAGAGGTACTTTTTAACAGAAGTAAAATTGTATATAGTTTCTTGTGAGTCCCTCAGTGTAATTCAGATTTATATATCTAAAAGTATTATTTTGGTTTTTCTATTTTTTTATCTTTTATTGAGATATAATTAACATATAATCTTGTATTAGTTTTAGGTGTACAACATAATGATTTGATATATGTACATATTGCAAAATGAATACCACAGTAAGTTTACTTAACATCCATCACCACACAGTTACGATGTTTTTCTTTTGATGAAAACTTTTAAGATCCACTCTCTCAGCAATTTTCAAATACACAATATAGTATTGTTAACTGTAGTTGCCATGGCTGTACATTACACCTCGAGGACTTACTTATAACTGGAAGATTGTACCTTTTGACCACCTACACCCATTTTGCCCACCTCCCACCCCCCACTCCTGGTAACCACCAATCTGTTCTCCATAGCTGAGTTTTTTTTTCTTTGATTCCACATATAAGTGATATTGTACAGCATTTCTTTCTTTTCTGACGTATTTCACTTAGCATAATGCCCTTAAGGTCCATCCATGTTGTTGCAAATGGCAGGATTTTTTTCTTTAAGTTTTAGGGCAATGACCAAGAGATAGCATTTATTGTACATTTAAACATTTTTTAAAAGCTATGCACTGAGAGAGCCAATTCTTCAGAAGAAATTTTAAAAGAAAAAAAAAACCAAAACTGTTAGTGGGTTACAAATTAAAAGCCCTAGCTGCCACCTCCTAACTCAAATCCAAGTTTACATGACCACATAGAAACATGAGAACCTGAGAAAACCTGGCACACACACACACACACACACACACACACGCATGTACCTTTACTCCTTTCAAAACTGTTTATGGTATAGAAGCATTCATGCCAATGCCGAATTCCTCCTCGGAGCCATAGTCTAGAAGAGTGTCTAATCTAAAACATATTTGTCTGTAATTTCCCCTCACTTCCCACCCCCACCCTTTCCCAATATGAGTTTTTTCAGTGGAATAAGCAAGATTGGATGCAATATAATCAACAATTCAAGTTAAATTTCAGCTTTCTTATGCAGGTTAATCACGACAAAGTTTTTGAGCCAACCTGTTGCAAGGAAACCAAGCTCTGCCATAGAACATTTATTTATTTTAGGTTCTATTATAAGCTTCACTTTGAAAGCTATTCCTATAACAGCTTCAATAGAACAGTAAATCACATTTTTCAAGCGTTGGGGCTTTCCTTTGGCCTTAATGACAATGGGCTTAAGGAGCTCAGGCTTGTTTATGACAGTTCCCCTTTCTTTCTGATGGTTAAATTTACCCTATTGTTATTGCATATAACTAATCTAATTTTTTAATTCAAAACATATTCATGAACAGACTTGAAAATTTAGAGAAATAGAAACAAGGAGAAAATCAATTTTCCTACCAACTACCTTCAATTACTTTTTCTAATAGTTATGGTCTTTTGTCCTCTAAGCCTTTGACAAAAATATGTGCACTTAAAACAATAAAATTGTGCCTGTGGCTTTACAGCCTACTTGTCTCACTTAGCATTATTCCATTAGCGTTTTCCATGTTCTTACACTATCTTTTAAAATATTTTTAGTGGTAATAATATTTTAATGAGTGAATGTACCATGGTTTATTTAATTTTTTCCTTGTGATTGGACATTCTGTTTGTTTCTAGTTTCTCACAATTATTAATGATGATCCTACGAACTTCTTTGAGTAAAAAGCTCTTTTTTATATTTAGGATTGTTTTATTATGGTAGATTCTTAGGGGTGGAATTACTATTGAGAGGACATCAGGTTTCTTAAGTCTCTTCATACATATTGATAAATTGCTGTCTAGAAAGGTCATACCAATTAACTCTGCCATCAGCAGTAACTGGAGCATTCCATCATGTACTTAATATTTTCATCCCAGGCTCACTAGCATCTTTACTAATCTGATAGGTAAAAAATGGAATAGCATTTTAGTTTTCAGTTCATTTAACAAAAATTAGACATATATGCACATAAAGATGTAAAAACCTTACAAGGCCTTATAAGGAAAATAGTCATCTTCCAAACCCTTCCCTGCCTCACAAACACCCAACAACCATTTCCTACTTCCCAGAGGCAGAACATGTTCTAGCCACTGTTGTTGCCTTATCTTTTGACCTTGTAACCACAAGTTTACGGGCCTGGAGCAACATGAACTATCATCCTTTCTCTCCTGGTTGCTGATCTGTCAAGTGAGGCATTCCACCTTGCGTGCCAGTGAGAGGAAGGGGTGTCCTGCTGCTGCTGTGCAATAAAATGCCCTCCTCATAGGGTCAGGATGTGAAAAAATTCTTTTGTCTTGATTCTTGTCCCATGACGTTTCACTCAATTGTCTGTCCCTGGGCCACTCTACCAGCCTTGTTCCAACAACCCAGTAACCCACGAGAGTAATGATCGGATCAATTGTCCTTACTTAGCTCTGCTTGTGGCTCTGATTTTTATCATCTTCAACAGTCCAGGTGCATTCAGTTAGTTGAATTACTGCTGCCTTCTCTCAAGAAAAGCTTGTAGGTATTGGTCCTCTCCATCTCTGACCTTTGTGCTTCCAGAGTGAAGTTCTCAAATAGCAGAGCACACATCACAGTGAAGAAATGCCAGGGGCTGGTGTGCTATGGGAATTCTGACCTCTATTATTCTCTGGTGTGACCTTACTGTCACTTTCTGGTGTGACTCTGGGCAAGGTCCCTAATCTCCCTGTGGTTCAATTTTCTTGCCTGAAAAATAGGAAAAACAATAGTGTCTACCTCAAAAGGCTATTGTAATGATGAAATGAACCGGTATGTGTGTGTAACACTTAGAAAATGAGTGTCTCCCACATAAAGCACCGTATATGCGCAAGCTATAACTACAATTTCATTCCACTTAGTTCCTGCCACCTGAAACGATTCCTAGTTTATAGTTTCTTGCTGAATATGTCTTATACAACTTAACTGTATAATACTTCCAAGAGTGGCACAGAACCTGGTTATTAAATTTCCTTCTAATGTAACAGTGGTAAAAGTTTTTTCTCATTGAGCCTGGTAGAGTGGTAAGTGTTTTGTCTGGCAGTCAGCTACTGAAGTCTAAGTACATGGATTCTGAGATCATATAGACATGAGCTCAACTTCCAGCGCCAGTTTACTAGCCCACTGACTTTGAGCCAGTCACTAAATCCCTGATTCCAGTTATTTTCATCCTTTGTCAGAGGTTACTGTGAGAGTTGAATAAAATAAAGAAGATAATATAACTGAAGTGATTCTAACGTCTATTACTTGCTAAATAGACGTTAGGTGTCTCTTTTCCATTTCCCTTCATCTTTAAAATATCACTCTTGAATCTTCACATTCATTTGTTTGACAAGTATGTATATAAAATGTACTAAATGATAGTCATTAGCCAGGCACTGAGAGAGAAATTTTCACAGTCTGATAAGAGATTAAACAACTAATTATAGGGTAGTGTAAAATGTGCCTGAGAGTTCAACTAATTCTTAGTGAATAAATGAACAGATGGTTAAGTGAAAAGCTTAACCTATATCGTGTACCTCTTTCTAGAGATTTTAACTTACAGTGATCATTTATCCTATATTGGCAAAGACTAACAATTCCACTATATGTATATGTTAGCACAATATGCCTAATGTATGTCTGTGGCTAGAATAGAAAAGAGGAAGATCTGGGAGACAGAAAATGGAAGGTGTAGACCCTTGAAGAGTAGAATGACATCATGGTTTTTGTGCCTCAAAAAAGAAAGTGTTTCAAAGTAGAAAAATCTTCAGTAATTTATTTTTATAAACATCCAGTTCTACATTGGCAGTATATTCAAACAGTTCCATGAGAAAGTGCCATTAGCACAAAATAAAATATTTCATAAGACTTTTAAATATCCTTTGACTGTTTCCTTTTCTGAGTTTCCAATAAGAACTTAATTGTGAGATAAGGCAAAAGCACAAAATTTTTCCAATTTCAGAAAAATAAATAGACATCATTCAGGTTAAACCTAAAAATATATTCACCTATCATCATCCATCTTTACTTAGAAAACAATAGTTGCCTATCCAAACAGAGAATCTGATTGATCCTAGGTTCTCAAAACACACATGAATGGTTTTGGACAGATGTTTCATCAATGACAAATTGGTCTTGAGGGAAATACGACCACCTTGGAAAAAAGCCACATATCCAAATTCTTTTAGTTTCAGCAGCACTCATTTGAAACTATTTTCTAATCTTAAATTTCTAAGTAAACTTCTGTAAAAATAAATATTAAACTCTTTTTAAATTAGATTTAAATAAATCCTCCAAAGGCTAAGATTACGGTTTTAAGTGACCCACTAATCAACTCTCCAATTTTTATGGCAATAATATTATTGGCAAGAGTTTGCAAAGTGGTTGATGGCATCAACCACAAAGCCCTGTTTATAAATACATATTATCACATTAGGGGCACACTGTTTTGATTTTTAGAGCATTCCATTTAAGTTCCAACCTTGAACTGATCCGATTAATACTTTTTCTTCTAGGGGTTGTATTTCATTTATGACAATAGTCAGTGGGAACACAGAAAGTGTTCCATTTAAAATTAAAGACTCTAAGTATCTAAGATTAGCACTGTTAACACCAAAAGCTGAAAGTGAAATTTCACCAAAAGTGAAATTATCTCTTAGATATTCTCCAGAAATTAGGGTGGAGGAAAGATCTGTAGTAGCATTATATAGTATTTTCAAGAGGTAGCAAGGCAAATCCAAAAATTTCATAGCTAGGTAAATCCGTAACTACTGAGATGTTTCTCCTGAATTAATGTTAAATGTTCTCTTACCATAAAATTAGACACTCACAAATACACACATACTTACATGCAAACACAACCACAACCACCACATATAATGAGGGCTCATTATGCTATGAGCTTGTTCTTAATCTACCCACTCCATCTTTTTGGTGTTGCTTTATTATTTCATTTTATTGTATATTTTATAGCTCCATTATTATCATCTTGAGATGTTTTAATGGCACGTTCAATAAGTCACTCGACCAAACCTTAAATGCAAAGGGCAAATAACAACAAAGTAGGTGTAAGATTCTCTTGACCTCATAAAAGTGGATCTATGGCTATGTTTTCACACACAGACATAAACACACCTGTGCGCACAAGCACGCACACGCACGCACGCACGCGCGCACACACACACACACACACACACACACACACACACACACATTGTTTTCTTGGGTCAAACAGTTCAAAATTCAAATACTAAGGAAGATTTAGCAATTCCTGGAGAGTTTGCAATTGTTTGACTTTAACATTTGTATATTTAATACTTCTTATAGAATATTTTCATGGGGGTGAGGGGATGAGTTGTGGTAACCAGGTTTCAGCCTCCCTACTACCATCACTCTTTCAGAAATCTCACAGCATTGCAGAAATGACTCCCCTTACTAAATTCTGACCCAGGCCACCCAAGTTTCTCTCTCTACCTGCTGAAGGAGATAAGAATGCCTAAGACCTTATCTTCAAGAACACTAAAAGAGTCAAAGCTAGTAAGACCCATAGACAAAATCAAGTCCAACACTTCTCACTATTTTTTAGAACAGTTGCCTGAGCTTCCCTCCTCTTCACCAAGCCAACACCTGCTCATCCTTCACATCTCTCTCTGGCTTCTGCTCCTCCAGAAATCCTTCCCTGATTGGAGAGTGCTTTTCCTGTGAGTTCACTTGGAATTCTTTGCACATCTCTGTCCCTTTCTCAGTGAAATAACATTGGGTAGTCCAAATGTCAACCTCTCCTTTCATCCCCATAGTTGAATCACACTTCATCAAAAAAAAAAAAAATCACTGTATAAATTGGTTTACATCACACACTGCACCATTAACAACTTTAAAATTCTGCTTGGGCATCTATCTTCTTCAAAGTCACCTTCTACACCAGTCTCCTTCTGGTAGCACGCTGGCCTCCAGGGTTCTCTAGTTTCCCTTATGCAGAACAATCGGCACTGCCAAGCATACCAGAAGCGTTTCAATGTTTAAGAAAACAAGACCATGAAAATTACAGTATCTGCCTTCTCCAGAGGCAATTTATCCAGTCTGGTGTTTCCTGATCTTGCTCTTTGAAATCTTTCCCTATCTGATGAAATAAAAGTAACATCTGGATGTTGCAGTTCTTTGCTCTGGAGCGCTACCAATGTGCTTTATTCACCCTTTATATTTCTACTTTGTCTTCCATGCAACATTTCTCCAGAAAATGGTCTCTTGATCTATACCATCTATATGACTTTTCTCTACTTTATGCTTGCTTACCTGCAGTTTCTTCTTCCCTTATAACTTCAGTCTATACATTAGATTATCATGACTTCTCTGACTTTTCAAATTATGCTCCCAATACTGCCTCCTTCAAATATCTAAACTCAAAAAGCTGATCACCCCCGGTCAGGTCATTTTTTAAATCTTCATAGCTCATTGGACAACATATGGATTGACCCCCTTTGTTCGAGGGCTAACTCTGGTTGTCCAATGATGTATAGTTTTGATTATCCCATGGTACAAAGATGATCATCCAGACCTACTCCTTCTGCCGCCATTGCCAGTAGCTTAGTTATCCTTAAAGTGGGTCAGAGGGAAGAAATTATTATGACTGCTGTGAATTATGCCAACTGCAGTTCCTTCTTATTGCAATAGACAGGTGGTCCCCAACCCATATCCCCTTTTATGAGCCACTGCATCCACCTCCCTGGTCCCATGAGTGTGGCTGTCAAAGGCTTATAGCAGCCTGCCTTCTCCAGGAAACTGTCCTCAGCTAACAGGAGCTGCCTCACCCCACAGGTTACTACCTTTTCCCCTCTTGTTCACCTTTCTTATCCTGCTTTACTTCTTCTCTTATAGATCTTTTCTGAAGAGCGCTCCCTCAAAAAATTTGCATCTGAATTCTTGTCTCAGGCTTTGCATCTAAGGAACATAACCTTGAACCTGTTAAATAAATTAAGGCCTCTTTATATTAGAAATAAGAAATTCTGTCCACAACTTATGATAGTAATAACTTTGCATTTATGTTTTGAAATCCAGGATTCAGATTCTATTTTGACTTCAGACATGCTGTCATTTAAATGGAGATATAAAACTGCATAATAAACCTGCTAAAATGATGTGTGTGAGATTGTGGTAAAATTAAATGAAATGAACTATGACAAGCTTCAGTTGTATTTGTAAGGTCATACTTTTAAGAATCAGATTTCAATGACCCAAATTCTTTATTATTCAGATATAATTGGCATATAGTATTATATTAGTTTCAGGTATACAACATAATGTTTCCATGTTTGTGTATATTGTGTTTGTGTCACCACAATGTCTAGTTAACATTCATCATCACACAGTTATAGGTTTTTTTCTTGTGATTAGAACTAAAGATTTATTCTCTTATCAACTTTCAAATGTATAATACAGTATTAACTATAGTCACCATGCTATACATTACATCCATGAATTAATTTCTATTATAAACAGAAGTTTGTACCTTTTGACCACCTTCATCCATTTCACCACCACCCAAACCCCACTTCTGGCAACCAGCAATCTGTTCTCTGAGGAGTTTTTTTGGTTGACTCCAGAAATCAGTGAGAACCTGCAGCATTTTCTTTCTCTGTCTGACTTGTTTCACCTGGCAGAATGCACTCAAGGTCCATCTGTGATGTTGTAAATGGTAAGATTTCCTTCTTTTAATGGATAAATAATATTCCACTCAATTCCACATTTTGTTTATTCTTTCATCCATTGATGGCCACTTCGATTTTTTCCATGTCTTGGCTATTGTGAATAATGTTACAATGAATATGGGTGTGCACATATCTTTTTGAGTTAGTATCTTTGATTCCTTTAGATAAATACCCAGAAGTTAATTGTTGAAGGATATGGTAGTTCTATTTTTAATTTTTTGAGGAACCACTACACTGTTTTACATAGTGGCTACACCAAATTAACATTTCCACCGACAGTACATATCCACCTCCTTGGCAACACTTGTTATTTCTTGTCTTTTTCATAATAATCTTCAAACAGATATAAAGTGACATCCATTGTGGTTTTGATTTGCATTCCCCTGCTTATAAGTAATGTTGGGCACCGTTTCATGTACCTGTTGGCCATTTGTATGTCTCTTTTGGAAAAACGTCTAGTCAGATCCTCTGCCCACTTCTTAATTGGATTGTTATTTTGCTATTGAGTTGTATGTATTTTTATATATTTTGAATATTAATCCATTATCAGATATATGGTTTGCAAATATTTTCTCCCATTTAGTTGTTTGCCTTTCTATTTTGTTGATGTTTTCCATTGCTGTTGAGAGGCTTTTAGTTTGATATAGTCCCACTTGTTTTTGTTTTTATTTCTTTGCATTTGATGTCAAATCCATAAATCATTGCTAAGACCTGTGTCAAGGAGCTTGCCACTTATGTTTTCTTCTAGAAGTTCTATGGTTTCAGGTATTATATTCAAATCTTTAATCCATTTTGAGTTAAATTTTGTGTGTGATAAAACAGTGGTCCACTGTCATTCTTTTGCATGTATTCCAGATTTCCCAACGCCATTTACTGAAAACTGTCCTTGTCCATTGTATAGTCTTGGCTCCTTTAGAGAAAATTAATTGACCATATATACATGGCTTTGTTTCTGGGCTCTCTTCTGTTCTATTAATCTGTATCTCTGTTTTTATGCCAATACCATACTGTTTTCACAATTATCACTTTTGTAATATAGTTTGAAATTAGGTACACTGTTGCCTCCAACTTGCTCTTCTTTCTCAAGATTGCTGTGGCTATTCAGAGTTTTTTGTGGTTCCATACAAATTTTAGGATTGTTTGTTCTATTTCTGTGAAAAATTGCATTGGAGTTTTGATAGAGATTGCATTCAATCTGTAGATTATTTTGGGTAGTATGAACATTTAATAATATTAATTCTTCCAATCCATGAACAAGGAATACATTTGCATTTATTTGTGTCTTCTTCAATTCCTTTCAGTAAGATCATATAGTTTTCAGTATGCAGGTCTTACACCTCCTTGGTTAAATTTATTCTTGTTGCAATTGTAAATGAGATTGTTTCCTTAATTTTCTGATAATTTATTATTGGTGTATAGAAATAGAAGCCTTTTTAATATTGATTTTGTATCCTGAAACTTTACTTAATTTATTAATTCCAATATTTTTTTTTGGTGGAGTGTTTTGGATTTTTGATATACTTAATATCATGTCATCTGCAACTAGTGACAGTTTTATTTCTTCCTTTCCAATATGGATTCCTTTTATTGTTTTTCCTGCCTAATTGCTCTGGCCAAGACTTCCAATACTCTGTCGAATAAAAATGGTGAGGGGGGCATTCTTGTCTTGTCCCTGACCCTAAAGCTTTTAGCTTTACATCATTGAGTATGATGTTAGATGTGGGCTTGTCCTGTATGGCCTTTATTATGTTGAGGTATGTTCCTCTATATTCACTTTGTTAGGAGTTATTATTATAAATGGATGTTAAATTTTGTCAAATGCTTTTCTGCGTCTATTGAGATGATCATATGATTTTAATCCTTTGTTTTGTTAATATGATGTATCACATTGATTTACTTGCAGATTTTGAGCCATCCTTGTATCCCTGGATAAAACCTACTTGATCATGGTGTATGAGCCTTTTAATGTATTGTTAAATTTGGTTTGCTGATATTTTCTTGAGGATTTTTGCATCTGTGTTCATCAGGGATATTGGCCAGTAATTTTCTTTTCTTGTAGTGTCCTTGTCTAATTTTGGTATCAGGGTATGCCAGCCTCATAAAATGAGTTTTGAAGTACTCCCTCTTATATTTTTTGGAACAATTTGAAAGGATTGGTATAAAATTTTCCTTAAATGTTCTATAGAATTGACTAGTGAAGCCATCTGATCTTGGACTTTTGTTTGTTGCAGGTTTTTGATTACTGATTTACTTACTAGTAATCAGTCTGTTCATATTTTTTGTTTCTTCATGATTCAGTCTTGCTGGATTGTATGTTTCTAGGAAATTATCCATTTCTTCTTGGTTGTCCAACTTGTTGATGTGTAATTGTTCATAGTAGGCTCTTATGATCCTTCATATTTCTCTGGTATAGTAAGGTCTCCTCTTTCATTTCTTCTTTTTTCTTTTTTTAACAAAGCTATTTCTTTTGGGTTTTTGTTTTTGTTTTTTGCCTGCATTGGGTCTTTGTCACTGCGTGCAGGCTTTCTCCAATTGTGGCACATGGGGGCTACTCTTCATTGCAGTGCACAGGCTTCTCATTGCAGTGGCTTCTCTTGTCACAGAGTGCGGGCTCTAGGTGCACAGGCTTCAGTAGTTGCAGCAGACTCAGTTATGCAGGCTCAGTAGTTGTGCCTTGCGGGCTCTAGAGCGCAGGCTCAGTAGTTGTGGTGCGCAGGCTTAGTTGCTCCACAGCATGTGGGATCTCCCCAGACAAGGGTTCGAACCCATGTGCCCTGCGTGGGCAGGCAGATTCTTAACCACCACACCACCAGGGAAGTCCCTCCTCTTTCATTTCTAATTTTACATATTTGAATCCTCTCTTTTTTTCTTGGTGAGTCTAGCTAAAGGTTTGTCAATTTTGCTTACTTTTTCAAAATACCAACTCAGTTTCATCTTTTCTATTGTCTTTTTAGTCTCTATTTCATTTATTTCTGCTCTTATCTTTGTTATTTCCTTCTTTCTAATAATTTTGGAATTAGTTGTTCTTTTTCTAATTCCCTGAAGTGTTAAGTTAGGTTGTTACATGTTTCTTAATCTTGATATAGACATTAATCATTATAAATTTTCTTCTTAAAACTGCTTTTGCTGCATCCCATAAGCTTTGGTATGTTATTTTTTAAATTTCTCTTGATTTTTTTTCATTGGCCTATTGGTTTTTCAGTACCATATTGTTTAATTTCCATGCATTTGTAAATTTTCCACTTCTTTTTGTGAAATTGGTTTTTACTTTTATACCCTGTGGTCTAAAGAATGTTTGATATGATTTCAAACTTCTTAAATTTATTAAGACATTTTATGGCATAGCATACGATCTATCCTGTAGAATTCTTCATGTGCACTTGAGAAGAATGTGTATTCTGTTGCTTTTGGATGATTTCATCCATTTGTTCTGCATATGTCTGTTAAGTCCATCCAGCTTTAAACTTAAGACCAATCTTATTGATTATCTCTCTGGATGATCTATACATTGATGAAAGTGGGGATATTAAAGTCTCCTACTATTATTGTATTGCTGTCTATTTCTCCCTTTAGGCTGTTAATAGTTGTTTTATATATCTAGGTGCTTTTATATTGGATACGTAAGTATTTACAAATGTTATATCCTGTTGTTGGGTTGACTTCTTTATTATTATATAGTGACCTTCTTTTGTTTCTTAATACGGTCTTTGTCTTAACATCTATTGCCTGATATAAGTACAGGCATACCTCATTTTATTGCATTTCACAAATAGTATGTTTTTTTTACAAATGGAAGGTTTGTGGCAATCCTGCATCAGGCAAGTCTGTCAGTGTCATTTTTCCAATAGCATTTTCTCACTTCATGTCTCTGTCACATTTTGGTAATTCTCAAAATATTTCAAACTTTTATTATTATTATTATTATTATTATTATTATTACAATATTTGTTATGCTGATCAGTGATCAGTGGTCTTTGATGTTACTGTTGCAAAAAGATTATGATTTGCTAAGGTTCAGATGATGATTAGAATTTTTAGCAGTAAAGTATTTAAAAATTAACATATGTATATTGCTTAAATATGTGTATGTATATATATGTATAAAATTTATAAATAAACATATATTTATAGATATAAAATTTTATAGACTCTGGTATAGTGGGAACATAACCTTTAATATACACTGGGAAACCAAAAAGAAATTGTGACTCACTTTATTGAGATAGTCATTTTACTGTAGTAGTCTGGAATTGAACCCACAATATCTCCAAGGTATGGTTGTATAGCTATTTCAGCTTTTTAAAATTTCCATTTGCATGAAATATCTTTTTTATCCCTTCACTTTTGATCTGTGTGTGTCCTTTGATCTGAAACAAGTCTCTAGTAGGCAGCATATAGATGGGTCTTGTTTTATCTATTCAGCGGCTCTACCTTATAATTGAAGAATTTAGTCCATTTACATTTAAAGTAATTATTAATAAGTATGTAGTTATTGCCATTTTGTTCATTGATTTCTGGCTATTTTGTAATTTCTTTGTTCCTTTCTTCTTCTTTTGTTTGCTTTGTTTGTGATTTGATGATGTCCTATAATGGTATGCTTAGATTTCATATCTCTTGTTTATCTACTACAGGTTTTTGCATTGTGGTTACCATGAGGTTTATGTAGAACAACTTATATCTATAACAATTTATTTTAAGTTGACAACAAATTTGAACATTTTCTAAAGCTCTTCATATTTAGTCCTCCCCCATAATTTGTTTTTGATGTCACAATTTTCATTTTTCGCTTATATATATATCAACAAATTATTGTGGTTTATACTTATTTTTACTACTTTTGCCTTTTACCTTCATACTAGCTTTATAAATGATTAACCCATGACCTTATTAATATTACACTATTCTGAATTACCATATATGTACCTTTACCAGTGAGATTTATACGTTCATATGTTTTTCTATTACTATTAGTGCCCTTTTACTTCAGCTTAAAGAATTTCCTTTAACAGTTCTTGCAAAGGCCAATCTAGTGGTGATGAACTCCTTTAGCTTTTGCTTGTCTGGAAAACTTTTTATCCCTCCTTCAGCTCAGAAGGAAAAGTTTGCTGGATAAAGTATTCTTGGTTGGCAGATTTTTTTTCTTTCAATAGGTTGAATATATCATGCCAATCCCTTCTGGCCTACAAACTTTCTGCTGAAAAATTTGCTGCTAGTCCTATACGGTTTCCCTTATGTGTGACAAGTAGTTTTTCTCTTGTTGCTTTTAAGATTCTCTTGTTGTCTTTAACTTTCCCCACTTTAATTATAAAGTATCTCTGTGTGGGTCTCTTTGGATTCATCTTTTTTGGAAACATTTTTCCTTCCCCAGTTTAGGATAGTTTTCAGCCATTGTTTCTTTAAATAAGTTTTCTGTCCCTTTCTTCTCTCTCTTTTTCTTTGGGATCCCTATAATGTGAATGTTAGTCCACTTAATGATGCCCCATAAGTCCCTTAAGCAATCTTCACTTTTTAAAATCCATTTTTGTTGCTCTGATTATGTGAGTTCCACTGCCCTATCTTTGAGTTCACTGATCCTTTCTTCTGCATCATCTACTCTGTTATTGAGCCCCTCTATTGTATTTTCAGTTCAATCATTGTATTCTTCAGCTCTGTGACTTCTATTTAGTACTTTCATTTTCTATCTCTCTGTAAAATTTATTTTATTTATTCAATCTTCTCCTGAGCTCAGTGAACATCTTTATGACCATTATTTTGAACTCTATCAGGTAAATCTCTTATCTACATTTTATGAAGTTCTTTTGCTGAAGTTCCATCTTTTTTTTACTTGAAACACATTCCTCTGTTTCTTCATTTTCCTTGACTCTTTGTTTGGGTTATGCATTTCTATGCATTAGGTAAAATTGCCACCTCCCCCAGTCTTGAAGGAGCGGTCTCCTGTAGGAGATGATTATCACTCAACTCTGCTCTAGCTCTTAGCTTTCTCAAATCTCTGTGATTGTCCAAGCAGCCTATTTTATTTTAGTGGATCCCAGTAGTTGAGGTATGCCCAATCCTGTCAGTGTCAAAAGGGGAGGATCTTAGTCAGTGCCTAGATTCAGGCTGATTAGAAGCCAGGTCCTCAGGCAGCAACTTTTAAAATATAAAAATATACACCTTTAAAGGGAACACTGGGATATGGGCATTTCTGTCTCCTCTCTCTGTGCTGAGACATGGGGTGATAGCCAGTTAAGAAGTCTTTCTTACTTTGCTACTGTCCCATTGAACCCATAAACATAAGCACCGCTGGCTACTAAAGTCAGGCTTTCAAGGGATTATTCTCTAGGTGGCAGACATAAAAGCTGGGACACCAGACTTATACACAAGTTCCTTTCTTAAAGACACAAATAACCTGGGGTAAAGCAGGAAGGGAGTGTTCATATGGTGCCTTCCATCCTCCCCACTCTCAGGAGGGTGGGGAGGGGTTATAGTCAGCGCCTAGATGTGTGTCTACTTAGAAGTCTGCCCTTCAGGCCACAGCTACAAAGATACACTAGTAGGCCTCTTTCACACAAAGACTGGACACCTTAATCTATTGCCTCTCTGCTGTGCCCTATGGATAGTAGCTGGTTAAGAACTCTTTCTCCATTTGTTAGAGTCCTGTGAGACCTGTAAGCCTAACCTCTACTGGTCACCAGAGCCAGGTGATATAAAGGTGTCCCCGAGGTGGCAGATGTTAAAATTGGGATGCCAGATGAGTGTACAAGCTGCTTTCTAGGAAATACCAGTGACCTAAAGCCAGGCAGAAGGAGGGCACAAAGATGGCATCTCCTGGCCTCTATTTTTGGAGAGTATTTAAGTAGGTCATTAGCTGTTTGTTAAATTATATGCTTTGTCCTCAGACTGATGCTTTGAGATAAATAAGCCTCTTTCACAGAAAGTCTGGGTGCTTTTCAGTTGACTCCCTCTGTGCTGGGCCTTGGGATGGGTGAATTTATGCACAAGAGCCCTTTAAGTACCATTTTTCAGTTCTCTATGGACTTGTGGTTCTTTTGGACCCAAGACCCATTGGCTTTCAAAGCTAGAAGTTTGGGAGACTCATCTCTTAGGTGCAGGTCTTAAAAGTTAGGATGCCTGATGTGGGGTCAAAACCTCTGTTCATCAGGGAGAAGCTCAGGGTTTTGAGTTTCCTCCTGATTGTGGATCACTGTACCAGGGATGTGGTTTATGGCAAGTCTGTGCCAGTCTGGCCTACCCACTTCAATATGGGTTTGTTTTTTTTTTCTCATTTCTTCAATTTATTTTTTTTTCTTTTTTTTTCTTTTTTTAGCTGTGGCACACGGGCTCAATAGCTGTGGCTCGTGGGCTCTAGAGCATGACTCAGTAGTTGTGGCACATGGGCTTAGTTGCTCCATGGCACGTGGGATCTTCCTGGAGCAGGGCTTGAACCTGTGTCTGCTGCTTTGGCAGGCAGATTCTTAACCACTGCGCCACCTAGGAAGTCCCTCTTCAATTTATAAGAGTCACTCAGTTGGCTTCAGGCTTTTTTAAATTTTTATTTTGTATTGGACTATAATTGATTTATAATGTTGTGTTAACTTCAGGTGTACAGCAAAGTAGTTCAGTTATACATACATATATATCTATTCTTTTTCAAATTCTTTTCCCATTTAGGTTATTATAGAATACTGAGCTGAGTTCCCTATGCTGTACAGTGGGTCCTTGTTCGTTATCTATTTTTCCCCAGGGGTTTGTGTATTTTTATTAAATCACCAATATCATTTTGAATACTTCTCAAAGAAATTCTTATTACTGTTTTACATCATTATTATTTGTGTATTTCCTCCCCTTTCCCATCAATTATTTATTTTTTTTAATTTTTATTTTATTTTGAAGTAGAGTTAATTAACAATGTTGTATTAGTTTCAGGCATATAGCAAAGTGATTCAGTTATACATATCCATGTATCTATTCTTTTTCAAATTCTTTCTCAGGTTATTACAGAACACTGAGCAGAGTTCCCTGTGCTATATAGTAGATCCTTGTTGATTATCTCTTTTAAATATAGCAGTGTGTACATGTCAGTCCCAAACTCCCAATCTATCCCTCCCTCCACCCTTCCCCTCTGGTAACCAGAAGTTTGTTTTCTAAGTCTGTGAGTCTGTTTCTGTTTTGTAAATAAGTTCATTTGTATCATTTTTTTTAATATTCTGCATATAAGTGATATCATATATTTGTCTTTCTCTGTTTGGCTTACTTCACTTAGTATGATAATCTCTAGGTCCATCCATTTGCTGCAAATAGCATTATTGCATTCTTTTTTATGGCTGAATAATATTCCATTGTATATATGTACCATTTCTTCTTTATCCATTCATCTGTCAATGGACATTTAGGTTGCTTTCATGTGTTGGCTATTGTAAACAGCACCACAATGAACACTGGGGTGAATGTACCCTGTTGAACCATGTTTTTCACATGCCCAGTAGTGGGACTGCTGGATCGTATGGTAGCTCTATTTTTAATTATGGAACCTCCATACTGTTCTCCAATTTACATTCCCACCAACAGTGTAGGAGGGTTCCCTTTTCTCTATACACTCTCCAGCATTTATTGTTTGTAGACTTTTTGACAATGGCCATTCTGACTGGTGTGAGGTGATATCTCATAGTAGTTTTGATCTGCATTTCTCTGATAATTAGCGATGTTGAGCATCTTTTCATGTGCCTCGTGGCCATCTGTATGTCTTCTTTGGAGGAATGTCTTTTTAGGTCTTCTGCCCGTATTTTGATTTGGTTGTTTTTGTTTTTTTGATATTGAGCTTCATGAGCTGTTTGTAAATTTTGAATATTAATCCGTTGTTGGCCACATTGTTTGCAGATATTTTCTCCCATTCTGTGGGTTGTCTTTTCATTTTGTTTATGGTTTCCTTTGCTGTGCAAAAACTTTTGAGTTTAATTAGGTCCCATTTGTTTTTGTTTTAATTTCCATTATTCTAGGTGGTGGATTGAAAAAAATTTTGCTTTTATTTATGTTAAAGAGTGCTCTTCTTATGTTTTTCTGCTAGGAATTTTATACTGTTTGGTCTTACATTTAAGTCTTTTATACACTTTGAGTTTATTTTTGTATATGGTGTCAGAGAGTGTTCTAATTTATTTCTTTTATGTGTAGCTGTCCAGTTTTTCCAGCACCACTTATTGGAGAGACTGTCTTTTCTCCATTGTATAGTCTTGCCTCCCTTGTCATAGATGAATTGACCACAGGTGCATGGGTTTATTTCTGGGTTTTCTGTCCTGTTCCATTGATCTATATTTTTGTTTTTGTGCCAGTACCATACTGTTTTGATGTGTATCTTTGTAGGATAGTCTGAAGTCAGGGAGCCTGATTCTTCCAGCTTCATTTTTCTTTCTCAAGATTGTTTTGGCTATTGGAGTTCTTTTGTGTCTCCACACAAACTTTAAAATTTTTTGTTCTAGTTCTGTGAAAAATGCCATTGGTAATTTGATAGCATTGAATCTATAGATCGCCTTGGGTAGCATAGTCATTTTGACAATATTGATTCTTCCAATCCAAGAACATGGTACATCTCTCCATCTGTTTGTGTCATCTCAGATTTGTTTCATCAGCATTTGATAGTTTTCTGAGTTCAGGTCTTTTTCTTCCTCAGGTATATTTATCCCTAGATACTTTATTCTTTTTGATGCAATGGTAAATGTAGCTATAGATTTGATGTGTTCACAGGAGGAGGTGAGTTCAGGATCCTTCTGTGTTACCATCTTCAACCAGCACATTCAGGACTCAAATTCTTGAACTGACCAGCCTAGTAGAAAATAAATCAAAACATTTTTAGTTATTTAAGAAGAACTTAAGAATGAAAATGTTTTTGAAAGTGCTTTTGAAAAACAGAGCAGAATAGTTAACCTTAGGAATCTATCCCATCCCCCTGTCAGAAATAGTAGACAAGGAAGATAAATTTATTTAAAGTAACCAAAATAGAATTTTACATTATCCAGATTTTAAAAGTTGGTATTATATTTAGGCTTTACTTCTTAAAAACTAATTATTTCTTCAAAGATGATTAACAGTTTGTCTCTTTCACTGTGTTTTATACATAAACATCTTTTTTTTAAAACTAAAATAATGGAATTTAATCCCTAAAAATACAAATTGATTTTAGAATCCAGTAAGTATGCAACTTTTACCATACATAATAATCTCAAACTAATGTTTTATAGGAAGCACTTGAGAATTTCAAGCACAAAACACAACCAGAACTGGAATACTATTTGGCAATAAAAAGGAACGAAGTCCTGATACATGCTACAACATGAATGAGCCCTGAAAACATGGTTAAGTGAAAGAAGACAGCCACAAAAGGACACATATTATATGATTCTGTTTATATGAAATATCCAGAGTAGGCAAATCTACAAAGACAGAAAAGAGATTAGTGGTTGCTAGGGGCTGGGTGAAGGCAAGTGGGGAGTAACTGCTAAGGGGGCTTCTTTTTGGAGTGAGAGTGGTGATAGCTGTACAACTCTATTAGTATGCTAGAAATCATGAAACTGTACACTTTAAAAGGCTGAGCTTTTTAGTATGTGAATTATAACTCAATAAAGGTGTTACTTTAAAAATAAATAACAAAAAGCCGCCGCTTGTAAACCACAATGAAAATTTCCTTGGGAAAGGAAATCATGGAAGTCACTGATTGGAAAAAATAAGCTGGTTACCTGTGATGTTAGCAAAGTCAACCTAAGTTTTCTCCCATTCTACCAATAAGAACACGAACATAAAACCAGACAGTGTTTGAGTCAAAGAATTCGGCACAGTTGGCTGTTAAACTAAAATAGTGCGTGCCTTCTTAGAATCTCACTCCTAAACTGTAGGGGCTTCCACCCTCAATGATTACGGAAGTAGTAGTTTTCAAGAGCAAGCTCAAGAAGGAACGTCAAATTGCATGACATTTGCCTAGACGCCCTACAAAAGCCAAAAAACTAGAAGGGTTGACACCTACACACTCCTAAGCCTGTGCACGTGTTAGGCTGCCCCCACCCAAAACCAACAAGCAGCATGCGCCATTCACCCAGATCCCAACTTGCTCCCCATAAACTGACACACTACCAAGCCCTTAAAGCTCATTTGTTTAAAAGGACAGCTACAGCAGCCCTCACCAGCTTCCCACTCGAGCCCAACCAGCCCCCGCCCTGCCCCTCCCCACCCCCAAACCCACACACGTGTTAGCCCGACATCGCCCCACCGGGTGCCACGTGCACCTGGTCTAACACACTCCCCACGTGTGGGCGCCCCACGGGCTTCCTCGGCTAGCTGAGGTCACCGCGTGACCCCGGGTCTCCAGAGGTAGGACAGGAGAAGGACGAGGCCCAGGTCCCTGAGGTCCCAACCCTGCGGGGAGTGTCCACACCCATCCTCACCACTAACCCCAACAAATCCAAGGGCCGGCGGCGATGGCCCCTTTAAGACGCGGCCCAGTCGTCGCCCACAGAGAGGGGCGCAATGGCACCCCCGCTCCGTTCTCCCGCCCACGTCTAGTCGCCTCACCTCGGGCCCATAAACATCTTTTTTGATAAAGTTTTATGGATGACTAGTTTACAGCCCAATTAAAAATAATTCAAAGAAGAAAAATCTCACTTACGGGATAAATGTCTCTTGTTATTCCTATAATAGGTATTTCCAGCAATAAGTTGGTTAAGGAACACTTAGTTTCAAGCTTCATTTAAAGAAATGAAAAGTTTACGTGTTACTTTTCATTCTGTCTTCAATTTGGATTTGGTCATTAACATCACCACTATTTCTGAAACCTCTAGAAAGCTTTTCTCTTTCAGATAAATGAAGAACCTTAGACTTTTTTGTTGTTGCATAGTGACCCAATTTTAATTGATTTCTCTACAATGGTTAGCTTGCTTTGAATTGGTTAAAGATTCCCTGTAATACTGGATTTTTTTTAGCTTAATCTGAAATATAAGAGGTCTAACTTTTGCCAAGTAGATATCCTTCCATTATCTTCCAGTCTTTCTAAACCATAGGGATTTTAGAGCTTACATTCCACATTTTGAGTTCCTCTACCTGGTGTCACAGAGTCTTTAAGACAGATTTTCCTCCACTTAACAGATCACTGATGCATTTGAGAAAGGAAAACCTTTTGTCAAATATTATCATCAATGAAGTATAAATACATATCCAGTAATGCAAGACACCAATCATCCAAATAAGTGAGATACTCACATGGTGTGCTTAATTGTTGTTTGCTTTGCTCTATAGCTATTTGACAACAATTCTCCACCTCATTTCAATACAAAACAAAGAAAATCAATGTTACCAAATATTCCTCTGTTGAATAAGAATAATTGGTTTACTGGTGCTCTATTCCTTCTGCTTTCTGAAAGGTTTCTGTGTGGCAGAGACTGAAAAAACTAAAAATTGCTTTCCGAACTCCCTTGCGGTGAGGGTTCTAGATACCAGGCAGGGTTTACAAATGAGATCCACTCATGATGGAAGTGGAGTGGAGGCCGATGATTTGCTTCAGTGCTGTTTTCGGTGGGCAACCACAGCCAGAGACATTGGGTCTTTCTGAATTGGTGCTCTAGTGCCCAGTTGCTGCCATAGGGATGCCCAGCAGCAGTTATAAAGGTGCTGTGGTAGCCTTGTGATTCCTACCCCTTGATTGGGGCAGAAGGAATAGCTCCCCTGACTGACAAGTTCCTCATTGTTATTCTGAGGGTCATTCCTGGAGGGCCTGCCTAGAGGCTACTCTTTCCTTGTTTTGAATCCTCTTCTGATTCAGATAGCTAAATTTTTGTTTCTTATAACTGTATTGTGACTGACAGTGTCTCAGAAAGAATAGTTTAGAAAAGTGTAGCTGAGGTGTATTTAAGTCAGAAAATTCCAATTATATGTTTGAAAGCATTTCCAAGAAACTCAGCCATTGAGGTTTAAATTTTATTGTAGCTTCCAGCATTTGGTGGATGGATAATTGATCAATCACGCTTGATAGGAAGTATAGCAAGATGCAAAGAGCAGAGCCTTTGAAGTCAGATAAGACTGCACAGTCTAGTGGCTTTCCAGTTAGAGCTATAGTTTCTAGAGAGGCTGGCAAAAGAAATGTCACAAAATTAAAGAAGAAACCTAATCCTTAGATAAAGATAAAAGTCTCATGGTCATCAAGGAAGGTTCAGTGTTCCATGCCTGGGAAGGTAACCTGTGCTAAGCTAGACCAGGTGAATAGACTCAGAGGATAGGAAAGAGAGTATAGCCTTTGGAAGGCAACAGTCCTGAGATCTTCCATTAGTTCTGTTACTTACCAGCTGCATGACCAAGATTTCCCTTAGCCTCTAAGCTTTAGTTTCCACAACTGTAAAATGTGAATATTAACCTTGCTCATAGGGTTGTTTTATTAGAAACAAAGTATGCAAAGTACCTATAGCACCTGGCATGCAACACATATTCACAAGTGGCAATGAACTATTATTCCTTCAGCTTTTAATTTAACAGTGAGTCTAGTCTTGTTCACAGAGAAGCAAAAATAATAAAATATGAAAATCAAAATAGAAGAAAGCAAAAAGATAAATAACAAGATATAGAGCCAGAAGGGCTAATGATGTCTCATAGGCCCTGAGACACAGGGGAAAAGGAAACATTCTCCTACGGTGAGAAGAAAGGAAATAAAGTAGTCTGGAGCCACAAAGAATCTAGGACAGAGCCCTCCTGCTGCATTAGCACTGGGTGATTATAAAAACATGAGGTCTGCTCTCAGCAGTAGAGGTATGCATAGTGGATTCTATTATAATTCTGTTTTCAGTCAAAACTTGCCAAAAATTTTCTTTTGAGGTGAAACTCTCCAGTATTTTCTACAGCTCAAATTGATTATTTGAAGTAGCAACGAAAGAAAGTAAAGATACCTGTTATTGCAATGCAAGGAGGTGGGAGAAGAGACACAAAATTATAATATGCCCCTTGTATGAAGTTAACCATGTTAGACTGTCCATACAACTCATTAAAAAGAAGTTGCATTTTTAATTGAAATTCAGTATGAGCAATTCTGTACTCCTTTTAAAGCAGAATATGGAGAATACTGACTAAAACACATATAAGGTGAACTCCATATTCTCTGCTTATTTGTGCCAGCATGGCTTAATGTCTACAGCCTACAGGCATGGCTTCTACAGCCAACTCAGCACAGAAATAACTGGATCATTCAGTTAAATCAATCAAACTATTGGTCAGTTCAGTTTAAAGCACAATTGTTTTGCCATGCAAATCAAACTTGCTTGTGTATAGACAGATCTACAACATTCTCGGTAATTTAATTTTCATTTTTTTAAAAACCATGTTGTAATAGCATCCAGTATGCATAATTATCATAAACTCTTTAAGTGTGGATTCATCTATACTTTTAGAAACGACTAACCATGTTTCATCTAGTTCAGTCTCCACCTGGTGTCATTTTTCTCAAATTCACTCTTCACCTGGTGTCATTTTTCTGTAGGAAAGTTCACCTACAGAAGTAGGCAGGAAAAGTACAACTGTCTTGAGTTTGGCTCAGAAGTATGATGTACCCTGGGGAGGCCATGAGCTCCAGACACTTTAGGAGACATCAGCAAGTTATACAGGTGATATGGATACAGCTTGGAGGTCCAGCTTAATTCAGCATGTGGTCCCATGCAGGTGTTTGAACAGATTAGAAATCTGGGAATGAGGCACTAATATAGAACCATAATGGCATTAATTACCTGATTACTGGCACTCTTGAGATCAGCAATCCCACTGAGACAACAGGGAGCGGCTATGATATCTTTACTCTTGGAGGCCAACCTCATGCAGTAGTCCACTGTTTCCCCCAAGCCACTCCCTGATTCATAGACCCTTGTGCTATGGAGCACTTTAGTAAGAATCTCACAGAATATGGTGTAGCCATTTTAAGCAAGAATCTCTACCATTTTCTTCCCAGGGCTTCTACCCTGGCCTCTTCCCAGGGTACTTGTGGCCAAACAAATCTTATGTGCAATTCACATGATCCTCTCAATCAGTCTGCACAATAAGATGGTTGGCCTACAGACTATCCTGGTGGTAGTACAATCATATGTTGTCTGTGGTATAGACTCCATGCCTGCAGGTGGGTCTACTGTAGCCATTGCTTTCCTAATTCACTGGGGGAAAGATGGCAAACATGCTAGCATGATGATGTTCCTTTCCTGGTCCTTCCCTCCTAACTATTCTCTTTTCAGTCTCCTCGTCATTTTTCTCTTAACTCTCTAACCCGTCTTAAAATCCATTTTTCATCTTAATATTATATTAGCACTTTAAAATCAGTTGCTTTCATCTGATTCTACCCTGCTTGACATTTTTACTTAAACTTTAGTTCTATTAAACATTAAATCATTTGCAGAGTACATGTATTATACCATTGAAGTTGTAATTTAATTTGAAACTAAAGGGAATAATATTAATCACAGTAATATCACATATTTGGTCCTTACTGCATTCTGGGTGCTGTGTTAAGTACTTTACATGTACAACAATGGTATAGAATAATAATTTAAAAGCACCAATATAATAAAAGCCAACACACTTAAATTCTCATTTGGTACTTTACTAGCATTGTAATCTAGGTAAATCAAGGTTTCAAAGGCCTTCAATTTTTTTCATCTGTAAAATGGAAATCCTGCTAGTACCTACCCCAGGGCTATTTTGAGAATGAACTGAGATATTGCATGTAAAACTTTTAATGAATGTTTGATACTTAGCAAACAAGAAATGCAGCATGTTAGGTGTTACTGATGCTCGCTTTTTCTTTTTTTTCATTTAATGAGATTGCTCATTATAACCCTGTTATATAGATAAGAGAAACTAAAGTCCAAAGAAGCTAGGTAATTTTCCTAAGATCATGTAGCAGGTAATTTCACCTGAAAAGCTATTTATTCCCAGATCTGACTGCAGAATCTGGGCTCTGACACAGCATACTGGTGGTTCTTGCCTCATATTCTTGAAAACTATAGATGTCCCTACACATGCCCATGCGGGTTCATATTCATGGGTCTGCTGCAGCTGCTCATAGGTGGCATTTTATTATTTCCAGTTTCACAGATAACTTTGATGACAGCTAAACAAAGTACACTGCTTCCCACCTATGAAGGAGACTCAAAGCCTTTCTCATGGTGCTGAGATCAGTATAAAATGAGGAGTATATGAAACCCACTTATAAAGTTATAACAACTGTTGCATGTCAAGAGCTATTATTTCCCTAGTTGATAAAAGAAAGGATAAATGATTTTTAAGGATAGATGCTTCAAAGGAAATTCTTGTTTGTTGGGCAGAAAACCTTGCACTTGACAAAAGGAAGGCTCATAGCAGACCCCTGAGCAGGTAAAGCAGTTTCGTGTGTTATATTCTTTTGTTGTTGTTGTTAAACTTCTATTATCTTTATTGTTATTTTTTAAACCACATCACATACTGATATTTATTACTTTACATTCAAAAATATCTTTATTAACGTGTGATTGATGTAGAACGTGCTGTACATATCTAATGTATGCAACTTCATGTATTCTAACTCTGAAAGAAAATTAGGGAATTTTTAAGGCAAAAATGTAAAAAACAAACAAACAAAAAAAGCTATTGTTCCTTGGGGCAGAACAAGAATCTGAATCTCTGAGGGTGAGTCATGCTATGATGCCAACTGATCTTTCCTTCAGGAACTGACTGCTTCTTGGACTCTGCTCTTTTCTTACATCCAGCACCATCAATCACTGTACCTCTTTTAATCCAGTCCATCTTTCTCCTGTCCTTTTTCATTGCTTCTACTCTAAATCTCATTAACTTCTCTCCTAGAATATTTAAACATGCTCCTGATCCCATCATTTCTACATGCAGACAGCCCAGCTTAAAATTGTTTTGCTAGCTGAAGTCGAATCTCCTTAGTTTGCCAGTCAAGGATATCTACAATCTGTCTTAGCACTAATTTTCCAGGACTTTCTTCTACCCATTCATGTCCCATGATTCTCCCTACTGTGCCTTTGACTGTATTATTATATTCAGTTGATCTTCTCTGCCACCTTTCCACATGTTCAAGCTTTATCCTGTTCTCAACATGTACTTCCAAGGCCATTTCCTCCATAGTTGTCCTGGTTCCTGCAAGTAAATGTGATTTCGCCAACCCATGAACTCATGTCATGTGTTACTTATACATTTCTACAAATTCTACATTTCTACAAATTCTACATTGTTGGGGAGGCAAAAATTTCCTCTACCCACCATCTTAGATTCTCCAGCATGGGACCTGGTAAATTAGACTGGCCAAAGACAGGTTAACAAGAGAAAAGCAAACCGAAGTTTATTAAAGTTTGCATCGTGAATGTATACACTGGAGCACCTAATGAGTAACTCAGAGGGGTGATTAGAACTTGGATTTATCTCAAGCTGACAGAGATAAAGGAGTTTGAGGCTTCTGACAAGGGAGGTGGTTAAGGAAATGTGACCAGGGAAAGTATAGTAAACAAGAATTGTTTAGTAAGGTTTGTTATGCATGTTTTAAAAGTGCTTTCTCCATTGATAATGATGCTGAAAACTTGGCCTCTGTGCACCAGTGCTGAATCGAATCTTGGAGACAGAGTTTTGGGTGACATAGAAAAGAATAGCTTTATTGCTTTGCCAGAAAAGGGGGGATACAGAAGGCTCATGCCCCTCAAAACTATTCACCTCAGCCTGGGAGGATCTGGTAAGGAGTTTTATAGCAATGGTTCGAGGTGGGGTTGCTGATAAGATTAGGGTGTGTGCAGGGCCTGAACTCCTTTAATCTGGTCTCGGATAATCTCCTGATGAGCTTTTTTGGTTCCTTTAATCTGACCTCAAGTGGTCTTCTCTGGAATGAAGAATGCTGACATCTTCCATTTGTGGGGGGCGGTTTAGTACTGTAAAGAGCTCAAAAATATTGTTGTTTATCCCTTGAGGTGGAACCAAGACCCTGCCCCAAGGCTGCACTATTGTTTCTTGGCTGCTTCTGCCTTGTCTCTGCACCCCCTCCCTTCCCTGATTAGCATCTGTTCAAAGCTGCCCTTTGGACCTCAGGGAAGGTCTTGGAGGCTGGAAACTGTTCCCTACAAACAAGAAATGGGAGACACAGAAAGTCTTCCATGACCAGGAGACAATAGGGTTCTGCTCAGTTTCACTCTCCTCTTTGATACTCCTCAATCTTGAGAAGAACAGATGTTGGGCAAGAAAAGAAACAACTGTTTTGGATAGAGAAATTAATCATAAACTCAGCACAGGAACTAGGTTTTAGGGGGACTTGGTTTTAATCCTCACTTAGGTTTCATCTTTCCTCAAATCTTTCTGGGAATGGGGCAATGACTGCTCTGGCTATTTCCTGCTGAAATGGGGCACAGTCATGCTTAAATTTGGGGGAATGGATACCAAATTAGAAATATTTGAGTTCCAAGTCCTGGATCTGAGTTTTGTATGATTAAGATCCCGGTCCCTTGGTCTGCCATTTTGGTGCAACAGATCCAGTTATAGGTAGAAGGAGTGACAACTGAAACCTTAGTAGACAAAATAGATCTCACTCCCTTAGGAATTCAGGAGAATAAGTCTGAAACCCAGTCTGGAACTGGCACTTCAGAGAGACCTGTTGTGGCCAGTTGTTTCCACACTATTCCCTGTAAGGGGGAAAACTCATCAAGGCAATCCTGGAGACCTAGGAATAGGAAGCTGACCACATACCCAGCAGTTAGAATTACTGCAAGAGTCAGCATATGAATCTGTAGTTTTGTGGGGAAAGGTAAAAGGTATGAGAAAGGATAAGAAAAGAGAACTTTCATTTTGCTTTCCAGAAAAAATCATTAAGGTTTCCCAAAGGGTGAGATGTCCACTACTTGGGAGTCTGATCACTGGCTGTAGGCAGCCTTGGCTGGCAATCTCTGGTAATCTTTTTACTGTAGTGTGATGTACCCATGGTTTTACTCTATCCAATTTTAGAGAGGTGTGAGTACATCATAAGGTCACTTCCATTTCTCTTCAAGCTGCTGCTCAGGTCCTTGTCCCTTCTACACTTTCAGGAGCACCTGGTATTCCACTCTGAAGGGATGCAAGGGAGCTTCCAGGTGAGGGGGAGACCTGCAAGACACAAACTCATGCATAGCGATTAACAATTGATCAATCTGTTGTACATACTGTTTAATTTTTACCTCCTGCATTAGAAACATTTATCTTTCTTTATTCTTAGGAGCTAAGAATGGTCTCCCATATACAATTTCGTAAGGGCTCAATCCTAGCCCACTTCTAGGGGCCACCTGTGTATGGAGGAGACCAATTGGTAAGACCTTGTCCCATTTTAGATGAGTTTCCTGGCATAGCTTGGCAAGAGTTTTCTTCAGGGTGTAATTCATCTTCTCAGCCTTTCCCATAGGTTGGGGTCTCCATGTTGAGTGAAGTTTCCATTTTATACCTAAAGCTTTATTTACTTTGTGTTATTTCTGTGACAGAAGCAGATCCATAGTCACTTTGAAAAGCTGAGGGAAGGCCATATCTAGGAATAATGTCCTTAAGATGGGCTTTTGCCATTGCAGATGCTTTTTCCGTTCTGGCTGGGAAAGCCTCTACTCAATCTTGATCTAGGTTTAATCTTCATAAATCTTTACCCAAAATCTCATTGAAGAGGGTGGGGGAATTTTTAAATCTTTGTGGCAATACCACCTAGCAGTACTGACTTGTTTTGGAATTCGAGTGAACATTCCAAGGCAAATAGCAATTGTGATTTCTTTTCTACTGGAATACAGAAAAAGGCATCTTTCAAGTCTAACACAGTGAAGTATTCATAATCTCTAGGCATGGTTGCTGAGTAAGGTATACAGGTTTGGAACTGTAGGGTGAATGTCCTGAAATATTTCATTTATGACTCACAGATACTGAATGAAGCAGTATTCATTGGTATTGGTATTGGTATATTCTTGACCGACAGAATATTAGTATTATGAGAACTGCAGGGTCTAATTAGTCCATATGTTAGACATCTGTTTAAAACTGGCTAGATGCCTTGTATGGCCTATTTCTGAGGCTCCCGTTTTTACAGTGATAGAGATAGGGGCAGCAAATCTGGCTGCTCCATCAGCCCAGACAGCCTTATTCACTTTTTCTGTGATCTTCTCCAGAATTGGAATGGTTGAATCCTTTTACTGATATTGGAGAGGGAGACATCGCTACAAAGAGAAATTTCCTTTATAAATGTGAATTTCCTTCATAAAAGGAAAACTTGTACCTGTTTTTAGAGCTTTTCCTGCTTCTGCTGGTTCTCAGTGTACTTTAGTTCAAATAATCCATATGCCAGAGAGAGGTATTTTGGGCTGGTATATCCTGGTACCCTTCAGCATCAGTCATTACCTTATATCTGAAAACATTTAATTTTGTCTAGTAAGTATTACTATATTTGGATTGTCCTAACCAGTTGAAACTTGGGAACGTTTCCCTTTCTGCCTCAGCAAGAAAGATGCTTTAATGGGGGGGGGGGGGGGGGGAATAGGAAAAAAAAAATGAGGTCCAGATCTTGTAGAAGAGTCTGGGTGGGTGGCTCAGGTGGCGTGCACTCTGCAATCACTGACTCATCATTCCTACCCTCAGGAAAGAAAAGCTCTTGGAATCACTAAAAGTTGCTTTACTTAAGGAAGATTGGTGTGACTGGGTGGCCCCATTGTCCTTGGAAAGAAAGAAGAACAAAGCCTTTTATGTTTCTTAGTTTAAGCTAAGAGCAGCCCGGGGATTGGGAGAGCTGACAGATGCTCATTCCAATTGTGACCCACCCTCCAAAGCTATTGAAGAGCAACAGAATAGGGCACTCCAGGACATACCTCTTCCGCATAAGGATTATTTTTAGCCCATTATTTTTGAGAAAGAGTGAAAGAGCAGACACAGGAGAATCTCTGAAAACAGAATAGAAGTTGCCCTTTGGTGAGGGACATTTACATCTATAAAGGAAATCTCCATTTATAAGGGTGTCTGCCTCTCTGTCCCAGGAAGAGAAGGGGGATTCTCAATCTCCAGAAATTCTTATCAGTGGAGAGGCAACAACTTAAATCTGCGTAGCAAACCAAGCTTTTCCTGGTAACCTCCCAGAACTGGCCTCCCCTTCAAAATGTCTTTTTGTCTTTTGCTGGAGATAGTATTTAAGGTGGCAGCTCTGGCTATTTCTGGTAGTTTTACTCAGTTTTTATGGGTATCTCCCATATATACAGGAGGTATACATGTTGATGAAATAAAATTCCTATTTTATGGCAAGATGAGAAAATTTTAAACATAAATTTTTTTCTTTGCCTATTTGGGCCTCTGTGTGCATCTGCATTAACCAGACCTACTTAGGAGATAACATTCCTTCCTTCTTAATCTCATCAAGGGTTACAACTCCTTAGGAGATAACCTTCCTTCTTAATCTTGTAAGGGGCCAGGATGACCCATGACCCACTATGCACTTCTTTGTACATGTAGATCTGGATTGTGTAAAGTGTCAGTACGTCATTTGAAATATAACCCTTTGTCTCAAAAACATATACAACTGTGCTTTGACCTCTAATGGGCAAAACAGTCCTCAGAACTTTCTGATAGCCAGTTTTCCAGGTTTATACTCCTCAGGTTGGCTCAAATAAAATTTTCCATTTCTTTCTTGATTAACTATTAATTTTTCCATCAACAATGTTACTAAACTTCTGTTTTTCTCCTGTTAGTCTGTCTTTTATTAATAGGGGCAGGGTCCCAGTCAGGAACCCAGAAGTGTAGAAGAAAAATTATTTTTCTTCTCCTATGCTCTCCTGTGGCCTGTGAAGCAGAAGAATGGTTTTAAAGAGGCATCATCCCAGTGCACCTGTCAGTGCCCTTAACAGAGCACCCTGCTTAGCTCCTGGGCTCACAAGTCCCTGGTGACCCTGCCCAGGAGCTTCAGGCGACAATGGATCTTAGCATGCCTGGGGACCTCAGGCTCTGCAGGTCAGAACTGCCAATCTGAGGCACTTATTCATTCATAAGGGCAGCACTGGGAGTCTGGTTCTGAGTGTTTAGCCCCATGGGACCTCTGGGAAGGGGCTTATTTTGGATTTTCTGCTACTCCTCATCGGTAAGGAAAACAGTGTCAATCCTATTTCCCCATGATGGATTGGAACCCTAGTCACACCCCTGATATGTTGAGGCAAGGGCCACCCTAGTTACAAAACAGCTTGAGTAGATGGTCTCTGTCTTGTTCAGAGAGGCCAACAACACCTTGTACACCAGGTGTTAATACTTAGTGAATAAAAGTTATAGTTAAATTTTGATAATTGATGTTTTACTGTCTTTGATATGCAATTCACCTTGAATTTTTTCCTAATATTTATAGAGTATAAATAACCTTTATATAATAAGACATCACAAAAGTTCTTTGGATGACTCTAAAACATTATTTATACATTTAATAAAAAAAATGTATGAACTATATAAATATATATATAAAGAAGCATACTAGATATAGATTGAGAGTGAGGAAAAGGCAAAATATGTAACTTCATTCAGAAAAAAAAAGATAGCATCTTCCTGGGTTGTCAACACCTGGCTAAGTACTGGATAACACAGTCCTGCCCTCAACTTAGCTATTGAACAAGAAAAACTTCAATATATAACTGTAAATCTTGATGAGTACCATAAAGAAAACAAATAAGGTAGAAATTCACCCACTCAGATTGGTGAGGGAAGATCTTCATGAAAAGGTGAGGTTTCAGCTGAGACCTGAAGGTCAAGATGTATCATTTATGAGAAAGTTGGTCCATACAGAGAGAACAGTGTGTTGAAGCCTCTAAGGTAAGACATAGCTTTTAGACAGATCAGGCAGGATATTACTAGAGCGTAAAATATTACAGTGATAAAGATTTTGAATGTTTTCAGCAGGTATCTACCACATGGATACAGTGAGCTGAAGAAACAATGATGAGTATAGCAGCAAAAGGTTCCTGCCCTCCTGGAACTTATAATCAGGTGAGAATGACACTCAGCATGCAATTACAGGTGTGCTGAAGATCATGTGCTAGCGTTATGTGCGCATATGTGGTGAATGGATTTTAGCAAGCCTAGAGGGACTGGGGAAATCCTTGCTGGGGAACTATTTAAAACGAGGTTGTGAAAGATAAGTAGGCATTTGCTGGGTGGAGAGCTGAAGGCTCAGGAGACTGTCCAAAAAGAAGGAACAGCCCGAGTCTGTTGGTATAGGTTCTCTGATATATTTGTCAAAGTGGATGATATTTGGTAATTCAGAGGAAGAATTTACAGGAGTCAATGGGATGGGACGTTCAGGTTTGATGGGTGATAGAGAGGGAGGTACTGAGACACTGAATACAAAACAAAAGCAAGAAATTGCTAGTCATAGCTGAGTAAAGAAAGGAGTCAAAGCACACTTGAACCTGATGGGACATTAATTTTTACTGAAAACCTTTGTGTAAGAATTAGGTAGCCTTTTTTATTCTTGTCATCACGTTAATATTTTATACTTAATCCCTCTCCACCTCTGAAAGCATAACAATGCATTTTAATTCTTTACAAAATTGCTGTCAATAGGGCATTTGGATTCCTCTCCTTAGGGTATACCTTTTGTTTCTTTTCACTCAGAGTTGATATTTCCTGGGGGGGGAATGGAGCAGATTTTATGAGAACTAAAGTATGTCACAAAACAACTACACCTTTCCCCAAAAAAACTTCTAAAGTAATTTTGAACTCAATACATTTCTGATTTTCTTTTTCTGTCCATAACATTGGGCATGCATTAGAGTAAGAAAAAGATTGCAAAACACAAAGGCATTCTTTCACTTAAAAGCACAATTTGTGGGAAAGACTAAAATATTTATTGTTTTTCTAAAAGCTTTACCAAATGATGGAAGTCAACATGATTAATAATCATGTTTTTACCACTGTGACACTGGATTGGCTTATCAAAATAGTTGTACAATTTTAGAAATCGCTGTTTTAAATGTATTTTTATGACATAAATGATCCCATGATCTAATGGAACATACAATTATAGGCAGGCTGAATTATATTAGCACAGCTAAATGCAGCTGATAGAAGTAATGTATAGAAATCTTAAGCCCAGTGCCTCCTTCTTTTTGAAACCATCCTATCTTCCCTGGAAGACCTGGTTACTTTCTGTACTCTGCCCTTCAATACAGCAGTTATAATTGATTCTAATTACTGTTCACACGCCTGACTCCTTCACTAAACTGAGTGACTCAAAGGCAGGGAATGTTTATCTTTCTAACCACAGGACTTTAGATATAGTAGATGCTCAAAAATATATTTCTGCAGGAATAAATATGAGTGAAACTATTAAGACATATTATTGAGGTTATCAAAGATTGGGCCTTTGTCTTAATAACATGCATAAAACTTTAAAGGGGATGTTCATTTAGAAAGATCCCCCCCCCACGCACACACAACTACACCAATACCCAAAAAACCCCTTGGCCACTTTGACACCTAGTTCTTATAAATGTTTCCCTTCCTTCCATATATTCACTCTCATAATCTAGTGAGTCTAAGAAACATAGCCATGTTTAAACATCTGGGATTCATCAGGCTGGTTCTCTTAATCAAAGTTAGGAAATCAGCCCCAGATGTTGCCTAACTAAAGTTACATAAGCATTGTTCACATTTTTAAGTACAATCAGACCTAAGTTCCCATTTCATGAAAGTAACTTAATTTGGATAGGTAGGAGTTAGACTTTGCTCTGTTTTTAAAAAATTAACTCTCAAATACAGAGACAAGGCTGATAGATCTCTCTAGAAGTGAATATCAATGAAAATTCAAGATACATTTTTTGAAATCATATATTTAACCATATTAGCTCAAAGATGCCATAAGACTGAAAGAAAAAATAATACTAAGTGTCCACAATGTGCTTGTGTAGGGGAAGAAAAATAATTTTTCCTCTACCCTTCTAGGTTCTTGGCTGAGACACCCCTGTAATAAAAGATTAATAGGAGAAAAATAGAAGTTTAATAACATGTATACCTGGGAGAGACCCATGGGAAATTGTGTATACATGGGATATATACCTAGGAAATACCCGGAAAAGTTGAGTAACTCCCCCAAATGGCCAAAGTCACCACCTTAAATACCATCTTCAGCTAAAGACAAAAGAAGATGTTGGGGGTAGGGCAAGGAAGCCAGTTATGTGATTACCAGGCAAAGCACAGTAAACAAGGATGTGGTTATTATATAAATTTAAGTTGTTACCTTCGCCACTGAGAAGAATTTCTAGAGATTTAGTCATGCTTCTCTTTCTGATACAGAGGTAGAGACTTCCCTTATAAAAGGAGGTTTACCTTATAAATGTGAATGTCTCCTATAAAAATGTAACTTCTGGTTTTCAGAGATTCTCCTGTGTCTGCTGTTTCTTAAAAATAACCATCTCAAGATACTCCACATGCCAAAGAAGCATATTTTAGGGTGGCATAATCTGTTCACCTCCAGCCCTGCTGTTGAAATTTCTCCAAGGAGCTGCATAGTACAGAAGCTGAGTTGAAAGATTGCTTCATATCTCATTGAACCAGTCTTAGCCTTGAAATAGATCAGTTCAATTAAACAGTTGTGTCTCATTTCAGGAGGCAGTCTTGCAGGTGGACTCCCAGAGTTAGATCTATATGGTGCAAGCAATTAGGTATTTAAGAAAGATTTCCTGAGATTCCTGCACCTGCAGTCTTACCCATCTTGTAAGAAAACTTTATCCTTTAGCAGATGAAAGAAAATTAAGCTTTAATATCAATATTGTACTTATGTAAAACTAAAACTTATTTTTAAAATCCTTATAATAACAATTCAATTTTAACCAGCTTAACCACACAAGGTAAGATTCTCTCTATACAACTTTTCATATCCATTTAGATTGTTCTTATTTTTTCTGTTCTGAAATAGCCAGTTGTTTCTTGAGGACAAAATTACTTTTATTTCCCTTAACAAAAATGCACCTCTATGTCTCATATTTTGTTACCCAATAACATACCATACTTTCCTTGCATACAGAGACAGAATAGTTTCTCTTACTACTGCTAGTAGTTTTAATTACATATATTAGAATTCTTAACCCTTAGAAACCTTAATTTCTAGCGAAAACTCAGAAGTAAGCAATTGTGAATGCTCTGTTACAGCAGTGTTCTTTAGATTTATGAATGTATTTGATAATTTCTAGAAGCATATGCCTCTTTGATAGTACAGTTTTTCAATGTGGCATGAGATATTTACTAATAGAACCAAACATTTTTGGTTTATCTACTTTTTTATTACAGAGAAACTAACGTTCAAAATTTCATCTTATTTAGAAATGATGTAGATTTCAATAAATTTATATCCTTTAACAAAATTTTAAGGTTTCAAGTTACCAAAAACATTTTGGAAGTAAAGGAGATTTATAAAACCTCATTAGTGTTGAAAAGTTTATTTATAAACTTCTAGTCTACCTACAACTATTTCATTTGTTATTAATAATCATATTTTGATTTTTTATGAAAGTTGAATAAAATATTAGACAAAATTAGCCATCATCTTAAGTTATTTTTCTCTTGCTGACAGTTTTTGTGACAGCTATAACATGAGATTACCTGAGTAGTAAACCCAGGTAGAATAAAAGTTGCTTGTCTGCGTTATATTTAATGCTAATAACACTGAAGACATGTCTATTTTAATTAAACCAATGAACTTCAACTAGCTTTCATTTACCAAATATTATTCCAGATCACATATACTTGAAAAACATTAGGGTTAGTTTCTATATTTCTGTGAGTTTTGGAATACCCAATCCACAGTGTTTTCCTTCAAGCCAACCAACCAGAGTTTTTACAAATTAATTTTGACAATACCATCTAGAGATAGAAAAATACCACATCTACAACATACATACATAGACACACATGATCATATACAGAGATACAAAGAGAAATAGTATAGCTTTTATTCTAAAATTTTAGCCATGAGTCAAGTACAATACAAAACTCACTAATTTATTGAAAATAAAATAGTTGGATCCTGACAGATGGAATAAGTTTACCTGTTCAGTCAGATGGCTAAAGCTTTTTCACTAATATTTTGAAGACACTTAAGATTTTTTATTTGCCCAATTTCCAAAGAGCTCCTTTCTCTTCCCTCCAAATGAGAGTGATTTCCCTAAAGTTTGCATTTCAAAGAAATGGCTGTCAGCTCCTAGAGAAGACAAGGTAGGCACAGAGAAAGTTTACAAGCTTTCTTCAAGACAAAATTTTGGGGATACTATTAGAGGTCTAGAGAAATTACTATTTAAAATTTTTCTTTTTTCTTAAATGCAGGACAATTCTGTTTCCAATGTCCTAATCTTTTATAATATCTGCAAGCATTTTGAGATCAATAGGGGTGATCTGGGGATTGGTAAGGATAGGTGGAATTCGAATAGCTTCTAAAGCTACATTTCTGGTTTTGTAAAGATTTTAAAGGCAAAGATAATTGTTTTTAACTCCTCAAGGAATTGGATTGTGGCCTGAATTATATCAAGGGGCTGCCCATCCAAACACATTATCTTCAATTTCCTTCCTTTATATCAACAAGAGTCCCAACCAAGATGGAAATCAAAAGAATCCTATGTTCTGGAACTTCAGAATTTAATGTGGTATGCCTTTGTAAAGTCTGTATAAATTCTTACCTTTTTTTCTGTGTTTTCAATTCAACCTCAACCAGTTCACCTTAGGATGAAAAGCTCTGCTGTTGCTTCTATCAGCTTCTCAGCATCAACCTCCAGCTGAGCCATTTCCTGATCTTTCCTAAGAGGGCCTGGGAGAAATTCTGTTCCTCTGTTACCTCTGTGAGAGGTGTTTTCCCCAGGGGGCCATCTGGCTTTTCTGTTAACTACAATATTATAATGAAAGAATACCCCTTAGCAGCCAATCAAGGTCCCTGTAAGTGGAAATGTGAATGTCCACTAATCTTTTAAACTCTTCTATAAATTTGGTAGGATCTTTTGAAACTGGAAGTAAGAAAAAGGGGGGTTTATATAATTTCATCTTGTTAAAGAAATCCCTAAGGCTAGATTCCATATTCTTTTGTATCTTCTTTTCAACGTTATCTTCCCATAGGTACCAATAAGACAGTTGTTTAAAATTTTTTTCAAATATAGAAGTTTTTCCAGTTCAAAAGATCCACCACCATCTGGCCATTGACAAGTAGAATCCTCAATATATTTATCTCAATAGTGACTCAAACCAATAAGCTTTCTATTGCTTGACTATGGACAAAAAAAGGCATTGCAAAAGATAATACAGAAGATGCAGCCCCCATAATCCAAAATGTTCACTCTCAGAGTTGGCCTAAGAAAGCAAAGACCTTCATTGTCTCAGGTGGTAAGAATGGTAGGAGTGAAAACAGTGTATTTGCTCTCTCAGGAGAACATGAAATGCCTCTGCATATAGACCTGCTAATCTGTGACACTGGCCTGGTACTATTGGAATGGGACTTTTCAGCACTAATGAGACAATAAAGATTGAGATAACAAAGGCTCTTTATGGACCTTAAGACAAATTCACTGTGAGCCAGCTCTATCGGACAAAGAGGATGTTGCTAGTCACCTCATGTCATGGACCCTCAGACTGTTTTAGCTGGCAGAGAGAATATCCTCTCAAGCCACAAAGCCAAGCTCTCAAGACATAAAATAAGACAAAAGGAAAACTTCATCTTGCCCATGGTTCTCCTCCTTATAACAAAGGACACGGAAGACAGAGACAAAATAATGACCATTTCTGGGAGGAAAGGAAAAAACAGAGAACAAGAGCACTCATGACAAAAGTCTTTACCAGTTACTATACCTAAGAAACTAGTTCACACAAATATTTATTACCGCTAATCTAAATTTGGAAAGGAAGGGACGAGAAATTTTTACCTTCTCCTCTAAACTGGGCATATAGAGAGAAATTTGGGAGAGCTGACTTTGGTAAGAATTTTTACTTTTTGCCAGCTTCTACCAATCTTCCAGGATCCCATCTGCAGGCTCTGGAGTGAGTATGGTGTCTCAGCAGGGCCTATCATAGGTCACCAAACTGGAGGGGAGGAAAAATAATTTTCTCCCTACACTTCTAGGTTCTTGGTTGAGACCCCCCCTCCCCCCAACCCCGTACTAAAAGACAGATTAACAGCAGAAAAACAGAAGTTTAATTACATGGATACCTGGAGATACACATGGATAACTGACTAACTCCCCAAAATGGTCCAAGCCACACCTTACATACCAGCTCAGATAAAGGAAGATGTTGGGAAAGGGAGGAATTATCCAGTTATGAAAGGTTATTAGGTGAAGCAAAATAAACAGGGGTATAGTTGCCTTCTGCATTGATGAGAGTAGCTAGAGATTTAGTGATCCTTCTCTTCCTGGTACAGAGAAGGAGACACACTTATAAATGGACATTTCCCTTATAAGTGTGCATGTTGCTTATAAAATGGTCAACTTCTACTCAATTTTCAGAGCTTCTCCTGTGTCTGCTGTTGCTTAGAAATAACCAGCTTAGGATAATTTTTATGCCAAAGAGAAATATTTTGGGGTGGCATATTCTGCTCTCCTGACTGGAAATTGCCATAGGTAATTCCACATGTACTATTTTGTTGGCTTTAATTCTTATAACTGCATGAAATAGAAATTATCTCCATTATACAAATGAAATACAGGTGCATAGAAGTTAAGGTCATCATTGAAAATCATATGCATAGTGTCTAAGCTGAGATTACAGTCATTACTCTGACCCCAAATTTAGTACTCATTCCATGTGTTGTTTCTCTGTAATCTTAGACAATATGGGCCAGAAAGATAAAATTGAGAAATATTTTTAAAGTATACATACAACCTTTTTGGAAACTATTTTCCCAAGGAAGACCATAAGTGTGAAACCTATATCTGCTTTTCAGGTATAATTTAGTATTTTGTTTTGTTCAGATTTTATTAAAATAATCAGGGTTTAGCTCACTGTTCTGTTTATTCTTCCCCCACATATCTTTTCTTTATCTCAATCTTTGGAGATTTTCTGTTTGTTTTCATGCTCAACTCTAGTTTAAAAAACAAGTATGTTGTAGTTAGGCAGGATCAATTTGCCAATTTGCAGTTGAGAGATAAGGGCATGAAAATATAAAGGAAAGGTTAAGAATCATTGAAGATAGAATAAACACAAGAAAGTCATTCATTTAATTGTAGTCCTTGAGAAAGTAATACAGAGAGGCAATACTAGAATAATTGAGAATCAGGCTGAGAATTGCTGAGCCTTTTGAAGATGAGAGCCTTATGAGAATTATGATAGAAACATCATAATCATGGAAAAATTTATATGTAAAACACAGTAAAACTTTTATTTACCAACAATAAAGGAAGTATCTAAAAGTCATCCAGAGAGGGGGAAAAAGAAACCTATAATAAAGAAAATTTAGTCTAACAATATACTTCTGAACAGCTTCAATGGAAGTTAAAAGTCCTTAGAGAAATATCTTCAAAATATTGAGAGACGTAATTATGAACCTAGAATTGTGTTACAAAAATTCTTTTTCAAGGTCATTATTAAAATAAAGATGTTTACCACCAACAGACCTTGTATGTTACTAAAAGATGTACCTAAACAAGGAAAGATTCTAGATATAAGGTTTTAAATGCAAGAAATGTTGATCAAAGAAATTGTTAAACATGTAGATTAATCTAAAAAGTGTAAAAATAATAAAATGATAGCTTCTTTGTTAAATGATGAGTAACTTGTTTGTTAAAAAAGACAACAAAAATACTAGATCTTTACAGTCCAATACAGTTATCTATTAGCCACAAATTACTATTTAAACTTAAAAATTCAGTTGCTCACTCGTACTAGCTACATTTCTGGTGCTTAGTAGTCATATGTACTGGAGGTCCTATCTGGTTTGTAAGACAAGAGTTACAGCAAATATGGAAAAGAACTAAAATGTTACTATTAACAAATGATATGATTGTCTACATAGAAACCCAAAGAACCTACCAACAAGATGTTAGAATTAGTGCTTATCAAAGTGCCTTAATATAATATTATTTAAAAATTAATGTGTTAATATACACCAGCTACAAATTTAGAAAGTATAACAAACTATATATTAATAATTTAAAAAATACAATGAAATAGATATATTAAAAGATGATGTGCAAAAAGCTAAGGAACAAAGACAATTTTATTGAAAGCTATTTTTAGAACACAGAAATATACCGTGTCCATGGATGGGAGGATGGGATAACTCAATATCATAAAAATTTCAGTTCTCCTTAAATTTCACTACATACTTAATCAAAATTTAATAGGATTTTTTAGGATATAAGTTAATTCTAAAACTTACTTGAAAAACAAAGTCCCAATAATGGGTAAAGCATAACTGAAGAAGAACAAGGTGGGATAAATTGTGCTGCCTGATACCAAGTTTCATTATAAAGCTATGCTAATGCACAAAATGTGATATTAATTCAAGGAGAGACCAAGTGACCATTAGTATGGAATATTCAATATATTAGAGAGCCCAGAAACAGACCTATGCTTAATAGCACTCAGTAATGACAAAGATGTTATCACTCATCTTTGGAGAAAAGAGCTATGCTAATCATATGAAAAAAAACCAGTCAAATTAATTTTTTGTTTATATAATACATACATATAAATTACAAGTTGACAAAATATTTAATTCCAAAGGGAAACTTTTTAAACTTTCAGAAGAAAATTTAGAAGATAATTTTTATTATCTCAGAATAAACATCAACCATAAATGAAAAAATATTGCTAAACTCAACTATACTAATAGAAAAACTTCTGTTTATCAAAAGACACCATAAATAAAAGAGAGTTCAAACCACAAGTTATTTGTAGCATGTAGATTCAACAAAGGATTAGTATCCATTGAGTATAATTATGCTTATGAAGCAACATGAAAAAGAACTACCTTCTCCCATAAACAAACCAAAACCAAAAACACATACACACACAAAACCAACAACCTCATAAATGATCAAACAGGAATTTCAAATGAGAAAATACTAATGATTCAGCCTCATTAGTAATCAGAGAAGTGCAAATTAATGTTAATGAACTATTTTATTTCTATTATATTAAAAAATTAAAAATTCTGATATCAATTGCTGGCAAGGAAGCAGAGTGATAAATATGTACAGCTCTAGGGGACATATAATTGGAACATCTAATTTGAAAAACAAATCATTTTGTAAATCTAAACATGAATTTACCTATAATTGAGGAATTTTGCTCCTAGAAACAAAACCTAGAGAAATTTGCACGAGTCCCAGAAGATATGTACAAGAATTGTATAAATGACAACAATAATTGAAACAATGAAAAAATCAAGTAGGGCTTCCTAGGTGGCACAGTGGTTGAGAATCTGCCTGCCAATGCAGGGGACACAGGTTTGATCCCTGCTCCAGGAAAGATCCCACATGCAGCGGAGCAACTAAGCCCGTGCACCACAACTGTTGAGCCCATGTGCTGCAACTACTGAAGCCCACGTGCCTAGAGCCTGTGCTCCACAACAAGAGAAGCCACAGCAATGAGGAGCCCACGCACCACAATGAAGAGTATCCTCCGCTCACCACAACTAAAGAAAGCCCACATGCAGCAACAAAGAGCCAACACAGCCAATAAATAAATACATATTTTTAAAAAAAGAAATATTTAAAAAATCAAGTAACAGAAGCAGTGACCAAAAAAGAAATGGGATAAATTGATTATGGCATAGTCATATATAATAGAATATTATATAGCTGTGAAAATGAGTGACTATACCTACTGGAACACAATAGATGAATTATAGAAATGATGTTGAGTACAAAAAATCAAGTGGAAGAAAGTTATATATTATGAAATTATATAAAGCCTACACACATATAATTATGTAATTACCTAAGTTATATGCTATAAATTTTACAAAGAGCTTTTAATTTTATTTAGGGATTGCTACATATATGAAGATTTTATTTAAGAAGGAAAGGGAGAGGGATTGGAGACAAGATGGTAAAGTAGAAGAACCTGAGCTCAACTCCTCTCATGAAAACACCAAAATCACTACTAACTGCAGAACAACCATCAACAACAAAGACTGGAACATACCAAAAAAGATATTCTACATCCAAAGAGACAAAAGAAGCCACAATGAGATGATAGGAGGAGGCGCATTTGTGATAATATAAAATCCCACATGCACCAGGTGGAAAACCCACAAACTGAAAAATAATTATATTGGAGAGGTTCCCCCACAGGAGTGAGAGTTCTGAGCTATACATCAAACTCCCTAGCCTTCGGGTATGACATTGGGAGAAGGAGCCCCCAGAGCATTTGGCTTTGAAGGCCAGTAGGGCTTGATTGCAGGAACTTCAAGCACTGGGGAAAATAGAAAACTCTTGGAGGGTGCACACAAGGCCTCATGCACACCAGGTCCCAGGGAAAAAGCAGTGACTTCATAGGATCTGAGGGCAGACCTACCTGCTGGTCTTCGAGGGTCACTTGCAAAGGTGGGGGGGGGGGTGGCAGCTGTGGCTCTCTCTTTGAACATAAAAGCTGGTAGCAAACATATTTGGAAATATTCATTTGAAGGCTGACATCTTGCTTGGGACATCTTGTACCAAGACCTGGACCTACCCAACAGCTTGTAGTCTCCAGTGCTGGGATGCCTCAGGCCAAAAAACTAACAGGGCAGGAACACAGCCCACCCATCAGCAGACAGGCTTCCTAAAATCTTCTTGAGTCCATAACCTCCCTCTAAACACACCCCCTGACACAGCCCTGCCCAACAGAGGGACAAGACACAGCTCCACCCACCAGTGGGCAGGCACCAGTCCCTCCCACTAGGAGGCCTGCATAAGTCTCTAGACCAGCTTCACCCACCAAGGGGCAGAAATCAGAAGCAAGAGGAACCACACCCTTGCAGCCTATGAAATGGAAACTGTAATTACAGAAAGTTAGACAAAATGAGATGGCAAAAAATATACATTCCAGATGAAGGAACAAGATAAAACCCCAAAAGAAAAACTAAGTGAAGTGGAGATAGGCAATCTACCCAAAAAAGAATTCAGTGTATTGACAGTGAAGATGATCCAAGATCTCAGAAAGACAAGGCACAGATTGAGAAGATACAAGATGTGCTTAACAAAGACCTAGAGGAACTAAAGAACAAACAGAGATGCACAATACAATAACTAATATAAAAAATACACTAGAAGCAATGAAGAGCAGAATAAATGAGACAGAAGAACAGATACGGGAGCTGGAAGATAGAATGGTAAAAATCACTGCTATAGAATAGAATAAAGAAAAAAGAATGAAAAGATATGAGGGCAGTTTAAGGCACCTCTGGGACAATATTAAACACATCAACATCCACGTTATAGTGGTCCCTGAAGGAAAAGAGAGGGAGAAAGGACCTGAGAAAATATTTAAAGAGAGAATAGCTGAAAACTTCCCTAACATGGGAAAGGAAACAGTCACCGAAGTGCAGGAAGCACAGAGAGTCCCAGGCAGAATAAACCCAAGGAGGAACACACCAAGACACATAACAATCAAACTGACAAAAATTAAAGACAAAGAAAAAATACTAAAAGCAACAAGGGAAAAGCAACAAATCACATACAAGGGAACCCCATAAGGTTATCAGGTGATATCTCAGCAGAAACTCTGCAGGCCAGAAGGGAATGGCATGATATATTTAAAGTGATGAAAGGGAAGAACCTACAACCAAGAAGGCTTTCATTCATATTTGACAGAAAAATCAAAAGCTTTACAGGCAAGCAAAAGGTAAGATAATTCAGTGCCACCAGACCAGCTTTACAACAAATGGTAAAGGAACTTCTCTAGGCAGAGAAGGCCACAACTAGAAACAAGAAAATTACAAATGGAAAAACTCACCAGTAAAGACAAACATACAGTAAAGGTAGAAAATCATCTGCATACAAATATGGTATCAAAATCAGCAATTGTGAGAAGAGGAGAGGACAAACATAGGATATTGGATATGCATTTGAAATTAAAAGACCAGCAACTTCAAACAATCTTGTCTATATACAGACTGCTATATCAAAACCTCACAGTGGTCAGAATGGCCATCATCAAAAAATCTAGAAACAATAAATGTTGGAGAGGGTGTGGAGAAAAGGGAACTCTCCTGCAGTGTTGGTGGGAATGTAAGCTGGTACAGCCACTATGGAAAACAGTTTGGAGGTTCCTTAAAAAACTAAAAATAGAACTACCATATGATCCAGTAATCCCACTACTGGGCATATACCCAGAGAAAACCATAATCCAAAAAGAAACATGTACCACAATGTTCATTGCAGCACTATTTACAATAGCCAGGACATGGAAGCAACCTAAATGCCCATGAACAGCTGAATGGATAAAGAAGATGTGGCACATATATACAATGGAATATTACTCGGCCATAAAAAGGAATGAAATGGAGCTATATGTAATGAGGTGGATAGACCTAGAGTCTGTCATACAGAGCAAAGTAAGCCAGAAAGAGAAAAACAAATACTTTATGCTAACTCATATATACGGAATCTAAAAAAATGGTATTGATGAACCCAGGGACAGGGCAAGAATAAGGATGCGGATGCAGAGAATGGACTGGAGGACACAGGGTTGAGGGGGCAGGGGGGGCGAAGGGGAAGCTGGGATGAAGTGAGCGAGTAGCATAGACATATTTACACTACCAACTGTAAAATGGATAGCTAGTGGGAAGTTGCTGTATAAAAAAAGGAGATCAACTTGATGATGGGTGATGCCTTAGAGGGCCAGGACAGGGAAGGTGGGAGGGAGTCACAGGAGGGAGGGAATATGGGGATATATGTATAAATACAGCTGATTCACTTTGGTGTACCTCAAAAGCTGGTACGAGTATAAAGCAATTATACTCCAATAAAGAGCTTAAAAAAAAAAAACCTCATGGTAACTGCAAACCAAAAATCTACAATAGATACACATACAAAAAAGAAAAAAGAATCCAAATACAACACTCAAGTTAGACATCAAATCACAAGAGAAGAGAACAAAATAGGAAGGGAATAAAAAAGACCTACAAAAACAAATCCAAAACAATTAACAAAATGGCAATAAGAACATACTTATTGATAATTACCTTAAATGTAAATGTACTAAATGCTCCAACCAAAAGACACAGACTGGCTGAATGGATACAAAAACAAGACCTGTATATATGCTGCAGATCAAGGGACACATACAGACTGAAAGTGAGGGGGTGGAAAAAGATACTTTATGCAAATGGAAATCAAAAGAAAGCTGGAGTAGCAGTACTCACATCAGACAAAATAAACTTTAAAATAAAACCTGTTACAAGAGACAGAAGGACACTACATAATGATCAAGGGATCAATCTAAAAAGAAGATATAAGAATTGTAAATATATATACACCTCAATATATAAGGCAAGTATTAATAGCCATAAACAGAGAAATTGACAGGACCACAATAATAGTGGGGGACTTTAACACCCCACTTTCATCAATGGACAGATCATCCAGATAGAAATTAAGGAAACACAGGCCTTAAATGACACACTAGACCAGATAGACTTAATTCATATTTATAGAGCATTCCATCCAAAAGCAGCAGAATACAGAGTTTTCTCAAGTGCACACAGAACAATCTCCAGGATTGATCACATGCTGGGCTACAAAGCAAGCCTTGGTAAATTTAAGAAAATCAAATCATAGCAAGCATCTTTTCCAATCACAATGCTATGAGATTAGAAGTCAACTACAGGGGAAAAAATGTAAAAAACACAAACATGTGGAAGCTAAACAATATGCTACTAAACAACAATGGATCACTGAAGAAATCAAAGAGGAAAATACCTAGAGACAAACAAAAACAAAAGCACAATGATCCAATACCTATGGAATGCAGCAAAAGCAGTTCCAAGATGGAAGTTTATAGCAATACCTCAGGAAAGGTTAAAAATTTCAATCTAACCTTACCTATAAAGCAACTAGAGGAAGAAAAACAAACAAAACCCAGTTAGTAGAAGGAAAGTAATCATAAGGATCAGAGCAGAGATAAATGAAATAGAGATGAAGAAAACAATAGTAAAGAGTAATGAAACTAAAAGCTGGTTCTTTGAACATATAAAGTTGATAAAGCTTTAGCCAGACTCATCACAAAAAAGAGGGCTCAAATCAATAAATTAAAAATGAAAAAAGGCTGTTACAACTTACACCATAGGGGGGAAAAAAATATATATATATATATATGTATGTATATATCTACACCTATAAAATGGACAACCTAAAAGAAACAAATTCTTAGAATGGTACAATCTCCCAAGACTGAACTAGGAAGAAACAGAAGAAATAAACAGACCAATCAGAAGCACTGAGATTGAAACTGTGATTTAAAACCTTCCAACAAACAAAAGTCCAGGACCAGATGGCTTCACAGGTGAATTATATCAAACACTAGAGACGAGTTAACACACATCCTTCTGAAATTTTTCCAAAAAATTGCAGAGGAAGGGACACTCCCAAACTCATTCTATGAGGCCACTGTCACCCTGATACCAAAATCAGACACAGATACAACAAAAAGAAAATCTCAGGCCAGTATCACCGATGAAAACAAATGCAAAAATCCTCAACAAAATTTCAGCAAACCAAATCAGCAATGCATTAAAAGGATCATACACAATGATCAAGTGGGATTTATCCCAGGGATGCAAGAATTTTTTGATAACCACAAATCAGTGTGATATACCACATCAACAAATTGAAGAATAAAAACCATATGATCATCTCAATAGATGCAGAAAAAGCTTTTGACAAAATTCAACAATTCATGATAAAAACTCTCCAGAAATTGGGTATAGACAGAACATACCATAACATAATAAAGGCTACATACCACAAACCTACAGCTAACATCATACTCAACAGTGAAAAACTGAAAGCATTTCCTCTAAGATCAGGAACAAGATAAGGATATCCACTCTCACCACTTCTATTCAACATAGTTTTAGAAGTCCCAGCCATGGAAATCAGAGTAAAAAAAGAAGTAATCCAAATTGGAAAAGAAGAAGTAAAACTGTCACTGTTTGCAAATGATATACCATACATAGAAAATCCTAAAGATGCTAGCAAAAAACTACTAGAGCTCATTAATGAATTTAGTAAAATTTCAGGATACAAAATTAATACACAGAAATCTGCTGCATTTCTATGCACTGACAAAGATCAGAAAGAGAAATTAAAGAAACAATCCCAATTATCATCAAATCAAAAGCAATAAAATACCTAGGAATAAACCTACCTAAGGGGGCAAAAGACCTGTACACCAAAAACTATAAGATGCTGATGAAAGAAATTGAAGACAACATAAACAGATGGAAAGATATACCATGTTCTTGGATTGGAAGAATCAGTACTGTCAAAATGACTATACAACCCAAGGCAATCTACAGATTCAATGCAATCCCTATCAATTTACCAACAGCATTTTTCACAGAACTAGAACAAAAAAAAAATCTTAAAATTTGTATGGAGACACAAAAGACCCCAAATAGCAAAAGCAATCTTGAAAAACAAAAATGGACCCGGAGGAATCAGGCTCCCTGACGTGAGACTGAACTATAAAACTACTGTCAAAACAGTATGATACTGGCACAGGAACAGAAATATAGATCAATGGAACAGGATAAAAAGCCTGGAAGCAAACCCACACACTTATGGTCAATTAATCTACAACAAAGGAGGCATGACTATACAATGGAGGAAAGACATTCTCTTCAATAAATGGTGCTGAGAAAACTGGACAACTACATGTGAAAAATGAAATTAGAACAGTCTTTAACACCATACAGAAAAATAAACTCAAAATGAATTAAAGATCTAAATTTAAGACTGGATAGTATAAAATTCCTAGAGGAAAACATAGGCAGAACACTCTTTGATATAAATTGCAGCACTATCTTTCCCAATCTGTCTCCTAGAGTAACGGAAATAAAAATAAAAATAAATCGGACCTAATTAGATTCAAAAGCTTCTGTACAGCAAAGGAAACCATAAACAAAATGAAAAAACCCAAAGAATGGGAGAAAATATTCACAAATGATACAACCAATAAGAGATTAATCTCTAAAATTTACAAAGATCACATGCAGCTCAGTATCAAAAAACTAACAACCCAATCAAAAAATAGGCAGAAGACGTAAACAGACATTTCTCCAAAGAAGATATACAGATGGCCAAAAAGCACATGAAAAGATGCTTAATATCGCCAAGTATTAGAGAAATGCAAATTAAAACTATAATGAGGTATCACCTCATACCAGTCAGAATGGTCATTGTCAAAATTCTCCAAATAATAAATGCTGGAGAGGTGTGGAGAAAAGGGAACCCTCCTACACTGTTGATGGGAATGTAAATTAGTGTAGCCACCATGGAGAATAGTACCTAGATTCCTTAAAAAACTAAAAATAGAGCTACCATGTGATCCCACAATCCCACTCTTGGGCATATATCCAGAGAGTACCATAATTAAAAAAGATACATGCACCCCAATGTTCATTGCTGCACTATTTACAATAGCCAAGACATGGAAGTAACCTAAATGTCCATTGACAGATGAATGGATAAAGAAGATGTGGTACACATATACAATGGAATATTTACTCAGCCATTAAAACGAATGCAATAATGCCATTTGCAGCAACATGGATGGAATTAGAGATTATCATACTAAATGAAGTCAGAAAGAGAAAGACAAATATCATATGATATCACGTATAATGTGGAATGTAAAAAAAAAGATACAAATGAACTTATTAACAAAACAGAAACAGACTCACAAATTTCAAAAACAAATTTATGGTTACCAAAGGGGAAAGGTGGGAGGAGGGATAAATTAGGAGGTTGGGATAAATTGGGAGGTTGGGTAACATATATACACTATTATGTATAAAATAGATAATCAACAAGGACCTACTGTATAGCACAGGGAATCCTATTCTATATTTTTAATAACCTAAATGGGAAAGGAATCTGAAAAAGAATATGTATATATATATACACACACACATATAACTGAATCACTTTGCTATAGACCTGAATAGTTTCATAGCATTGTAACACAACATTGTAAATCAACTATATTTCAATATAAATTAAAAATTAAAAAATAAAAAAAAAATTTAAAAATAAATATAAAACCCAGAGCTTGAAATAATAATTTCCAGTATATTGGTTTTAGGTCACAAGTCTCATTAAATGATCATATTTACAAAATTAAAAAAATACATATGGAATGATATATTAGTTATCTGGAATGGTAGTAGAAGAATGGAATTTTGGAGGAATACACACATAACTCAATGATGTCAATAACATTCTATTTTTTAATCTAAACAGTGAGTTCACCATGTTGGTGGTATTATGCTTCATAAAGTCACATCAATTATTTATATGGCTGAATATTACATAACATTTTAATCAGAGCTTTTGTGTATTGTTTGATGTACCACATAATTTGGCTTGCTAAAAATGGTAGGAAGGGTACATTAAATAAGTTACATTATACACAAGTGAACCTAAAAAGCATAAATTTGGAGCCAGATAGATCTGGATTGGAATTTTTGTTTTGATGATTGCTAGACTGAGCTGTATAATCTTGAGTGAGATACTTAACTTCTCTGAATATCAGTCTCTTTCAACAATACTTATTATGGGCCTGCTATGTGCTAAGTACCGTTCAGGACAGTAGATGTACAGTGGTAAACAAAACAGGCACCATGTCCAGGGGCTGCAGAAGTATATGTAGAAGAAGTTACACAGAAGACTGGAATGGCTTACCACCAATAAACTGAAATTCTTGGAGTGAGACCCATGTCAGTGCCCTCTTAGGTGAATTTCTGTGGAAATTATTTCATAGGCCTTTTCTAAATCAGCCTTTCTTCCAACCTCCTGGGAATATATGAAATGCAGACCAGGACATTTTACATACTAATATTAACATAAGTAGTTTGTATAAGAAGCTGGCAATCTGCTCTTTTGTCAGTTTAACAAATTCCTCATGGTATGAGGCTAGGTCAACTTGGATACAAGGGACTGACTCTGTAGAGAAGTCTTTATTATAACTTTATCATATGCTAATAATCCCTGACTGCCTTACTTGTGTGCTTTTCCCATTTATACTCTCACTCTCTAGTGTCACCGGAAAGGGAATTCATTTCTCCCATCTTACTTTTGCATACATCAGGATCAGAGTTCTCCCCTTTCCTGTCTGCCTATCTCACTTTGTCTGTGAGTCTCATTCTTTCTCTTATTGCCATGTTCCCACTGAGCTCTCAAGCAGTCCTGGGGCTACCATCATTGATGCTGGTTTACCAATAACCATCTATCCTGAAGTAACACTTGCTCCAAAGGGGCACGTGGCCAGTTTGAGAGCAGAACAGCTTTCTATCCTCATGTAAGAAGAACCTAAGAGAAAAATAAAGTGAAACTCTGGTAACAGTATGGTTACTATAAAAATAAAATTTGCATATATGATATTTATAAGAATGTAATTTTAAAAACCCTCATATTTATCAGAAGGGCAGCTTACGGGTACACAAAGAACCCTCCTGAAACCAATAATAAATTGTTATAGAAGCGCATTCATTTGAAATACAGATAAAGAAGTATGGGAGTTTGGGATTAGCAGATGTAAACTATTTTTACATATAGGATGGATAAACAAGGTCGTACTATAAGCACAGGGAACTATATTCAATATGCTGGGATAAACCATAATGGAAAAGAACATAAAAAAAGGAATGCCTATATGTGTATAACTGAGTCACTTTGCTGTATAGCAGAGATTGGCACAGCATTGTAAATCAACTATAGTTCAATGAAAAATTAAATTAAAAAAAGAAACATAAAGACAACGATCGTTAAATTCTCAGCATCTGAAAAGTAGGGGAAGAGAGTAAAAAACATTAGTCAAAGACATTTGTACAAGTCATAACTGGGAAGTTTCCTACAATTGTAAGCAAAATGAGACTTGAATATCTATTCAGTTAGCTATTGATGGAAAAGTGTAGGCAGAAGAAGCAAGAGATGAGAAAATAATCATTTAATTTCCTAAGAAAAGGGCATAAGAAAATACATAGTAGCGGTCTGTCAACCCAAAACTCTGGTGCTGACATTGACCTTCCTGAAAGGGCATTCCTCATTCTCAAACACCCCAAAGGGAAATGAACCACAGGGAATGAGACTGTAATCAGGCCACAGGAGAGAGAATGTTAAAAGTTGCTTTTCAATTGTTTGTTTTTTGCCTCTGGCAATATTATATCTAAAATAAGAGTCTTGCCCCATTCACTATCAAGACAAAATACATAAGCAAAAACAAACGCTCACCACTCTGAGGCTATCTCATTCCATTTTTCCTAAGTAGTTAATGATTTTCAGTGCATGGGATTAGGAGATCTTAGAAGTACAATAAACTACATATAATTAAAGTGTACAATTTGATATATTTTTTTCTTATTAGTCATCTATTTTATACATATTAGTGTACATATGTCAATTATACCTCAATAAAGCTTATTTTAAAAGAAAACCCCCTCCCCCCCAAAAAAAAGGAGATCTTAGAAGTATTGGGCTACTAGTTCTACTTTCTTTGAGATACCTCTGCACAGCAGATCACTGAACATTCATCTACCTTAATTGGTGCCTTAGATTTCTTTCTCCTGTTGGAATAAATGGGGTTCTGAGCACAAGCAAGAGTCAAAATTCTGGAAATCATAGGTTCCAGACACCATACACAGCTCTATCAAGAAACTGAGATGGATTTTAGCTTGTATGTTATTGTATGAACTACTTATTCTAGCACTAAATAATATCTTCATGCAAATTATGCTTTGCTCCAACCTCTGCATTCTTTATTCTCTGCATAATTAAACAAATCCCTGAAAATATTCATTTAGTTGGTATAGCACTTCATTCCTTTTGCTGTTCTCACAGGTCCCAATGGTGCCTTGTATAGAGGAACTAAAACTATATCTGCAAAGTATAATTTTCCATTGGGATGAACAAGTGCTATTGCAATCACACTACATCTGGGTAGTGGGTGGTTGCAATAGCACTGAAAAACAAAAGCCAGATCACAAATCCCTTTCTCAAAGACAAATACAGATCAGTTCCTACTTTTGATCCAGGCAGAAAGCCAAGCCTAGAATAAGAGAAGCCATATGTATGTGTTTGAGAGAAAGATGCCTACATAAGTAGGGATTTTCCCCAAATAATGAAGTTAACTTTTTGATGGCTTTTGGTGGAAGATGGAAATGTAATGGTTAGACTACAAAACTTTAAAAATGTTTTCCAAATACTCTGAGGTAATTTTTTAAAAAAGAGAAACAGCATGATAAAAGGGCCATAGCCTTCATCAAGACTGATTAATACAGAAAGGGCAGCTATGGTATTTAAAGGTTCACCAGTTTCCCTACACTCAAATGCAGCTGAAACTTGTTCCCAGATATTTTTATCCACATCCAAAAGAAGAAATATCTCTGATTAAATAGGAGAGAGCCTATAAAACTGCCCACCCACATGCTCTTTCTGATTTTCATTTATGCTTAAAGATCATAAAAACAAGTGATTCTAGAATTACTATCAGAAACCCTCTTTTAGATACATCACGTCACTTCAACAAGATTGATCCCAACGTCCCAAGTCTGAGAAGAGTCTAAAGGGCTTCTAGACAACTGGTTCTCAACTGGGAGCAATTTGGTCCCTAAGGAACATTTGGCACGTCTGGAGACATTTTTGATGGTCACAACTGGAGTGGGGGTGGGGAGTGCTATTGGCATCTAATAAGTAGAGGCCAAGAATGCTGCAAAAAATCCTACACTGCACAGGACAGTCCTTGACCAGAAATTGACCAAAATATTAAGTGCAAAGAAAAAGAAACACTGTTTGTAGATCAATGTCCCCTGCATCAGCCCATTCTGCAAGGAAGCACAGTCTTATGATTTCTGAGCTTGGAGGTCCTCATTGTAATCAGCAGTTTGGAGCCATGTTCCCCCCTGGTGGGGATGTATTCAATTGGTGGGGTTTCTGTCTCTGTTTCTAAGCTGTGTGGTCCTTCTTGTAAGCAGTTATTTGAAACCATTGCACTATTCCTTCCTTCTAGCAGACCTGTCAGACCTACTGTAGCCTGAAAAGAAAGGCACAAAAGGGAGGCTAGAACTATATTAGCTGATGTTATTTGGCTTTTCTCAGCCCATGTATAATATTCTAAATTAAGAGAAATGACATTTGGGATTTACTTCTACCTTGAGGCCAAGCAGTATGTTTGACAATGACTATAAACAAAAATAAATTTCAAGAATAGTCTGGATATTTAAATTCTACTTCATAATATACAATTATATGTATGAATTCCCAAATTGACATATTTAATCAAGGAAATGATTATGTAGCATATAACAAAACCCAAAAATATGTTTATATTTTCCTCTATTTGAAAACATTTAAATATATATTTTCAAAAAATATCACTGCAAAGTTGCCAATGTTTTTTTCCTTGAGAAGAAAAAAAAAATATTCTGGGAGAATGTACTGCATTAATTTTGGTGTTAAAGTAATGATGAAAATAGTGTCTGTGTATGTTTTTTTGTCTGTCTGTAACAATCTTCCTTAGCAAAATAGTAGGTTGGAAACTTTTTGTTGGCTTGCCAATTATTCATTTGAAGTTTTACCGGTCAATGAAATGCCAAATTTTGGAATCGCTGTTCTAGTCTAGCCAGCAACAAACAATTCACAACCAAAATAATCAGGGTCTTTGCTTAAGCAATCCTAATGGTGAGGAATGTCATATTTGGCCAGTCCTACTGGAAAGTTCTTTACGTTGAGGTGAAACATAACGTTTGTAATCAACTCCTTGCAATTTCTTGGCTTTTGTTTTACCCTCAGGCCACAGAAAACTAGCCAAATCCCACTTTTATAAGACAGCAATAGGCAATGATGGTTATCATGCCCATCCTGAACTCTGTCTTCTCTAAGCCATGCACATGATACAGCTCAGAGTTCCTCTCATCATTCTAGCATTGGCCCGCTAAACAGATTTGTTTATATAAAATTGAGCAACATAAGCTTTGACTGAAGCAAAGTTGAACAGTACTATCATTTCTCTGTTTCTGACATTTCACTCATACTGTTCAGCTTTAGGACAAATTAGATTTGTTGGCAGGTTTTAGTAGTATTGATACATGAAATTGTAGTCAAATCAAATCATAGATATTTAAATAAGTTCTTCTTTTAACCCACATGCCCCCTACTGTGTATATATCCAATTGGTGGGGTTTCTAAGTGATTTAAGGTTAGGATTTTTTAAAATTTATCTCTCCTAATTTTTATCTTGTTATTGTCAGCACATTGTTCCACCCTGCTGAGATTTTTAAAAATATTTTTCTTACAAAATATTTCAAACATATGAAAAAATTAGACTAATGTAATGAAAACCCATGTGCCCAAACTCATATATAATAAATATTAACATTATACCATACTTTCTTTTTGTTATTATATTTTTTAGAAAACCAAACATTAAATATAGTTACAGCCCAACTGATGGCTCTGAAATCCCATCCCCTTCCCTCTCTCCTCAGTAAGACCACTATCCTGAAGGAGCTATGTATCCTTGTCACCCCAGATTTATATACCTAATCCTACATATACAGATAGCTATAGGCCATATGTATATATAAATTTATGTTATCATAGAATATAAATTACTCTCTGGTTTTTTAAATTCAACTCTTGGGACTTCGTAGGTGGCATAGTGGTTAAGAATCCACCTGCCAATACAGGGGACACGGGTCCGAGCCCTGCTCCAGGAAGATCCCACATGCCGTGGAGCAACGAAGCCCATGTACCACAACTACTGAGCCTGTGCTCTACAGTCTGTGAGCCACAACTACTGAGCCCCTATGCCACAACTACTGAAGCCTAGAGCCCATGCTCCACAACAAGAGAAGCCACTGCAATGAGAATTCCATGCACCACAACGAAGAGTAGCCCCCACTTGTCGCAACACAGAAAGCCCGTGTGCAGAAATGAAGACCCAACTCAGCCAATAAATAAATTAAAATAAATAAATTAAAATAAATTAATTAATTAATTAAACTCTTGCTTTTGGCATTTATCCTTGTTCAAACATGAAATACCAGCTCTTTCATTTTCACTTGCCCATTTTTCCAGTCTCTTGTTTGCTCCATTTCAAGCAATGCTAGTGTGAGCATCCTTAAACACATCATCTTCTGTCCCTGTATAATAGTGGCTCTAGGGCAGACATCCAGAAGTAAAATTTCTGATTTACAGTCATGAATCATCACTTTTAATAGATATTCTCAAATTGCTTTTTAAATCAATAGTACTAATGTATGTTTCTACCAATAGTGACTGAGAGTGTGCATTACGTCACATCCTTGGCAATATTTGGTGCTATGGGTTCAGTTTTCTCCTCCTCAAAAATTCGTTTAAAAAATCATGTTGAAAGTTTCTGTTGCAGTCTTAACCACCAATACCTCTAAAGTGACCTTATTTGGAAATAGGCTTATTACAGATGAAACTAGTTAAGATAAAGTCATATTGGGGTAGGGTAGGCTCCTAATCTGATAACTGATGTCTTTATAAAAAGAGGGAATTTGTGTACCGACATGTACACAGGGAGAAATCCATTTAAAGATAAAGGCAGATAGAGATTAGGATGATATAACAGATACCAAGGAACACCAAAGACTGCCAGCCTACCATCAGAAGCTAGGAGAAAGCATAGAACCGATTCTCCCTCATAGCTCCCCAAAAGGAGCCAAACCTGCCAACAACTTGATCGCAGACTTCTAGGCTGCAGAACTATGAAACAATAAATTTCTGTTGTTCAAGCCATTTTAATTCTCTTTCACTAATGATACTGAGCACATATATATTGCTGATTTGGGTTCCCTCTTCAGAGAATTATGTTTTTAATCTCTTTTGTCTACTTGTTGACTGACTTCTAATTTTGATATTTTTACACAAATATTTTAAATTATTAAACAATACTTTTATGAACTAGGTTCTTGGTGTCATAGTTAAAAACATCTCCTATTCTGAAGTTTTACTATATTCTCTAGTTTCTTCTAACTATGTAAAGTTTTGATTTTCACAATTTGTTCTTTATTCTACCTGAATTTGGATTTTGTATATGAAATGAGGCAGCAATTAATTGTTTTTTTACATTTGGATAATCAGCTTTCCAAGAACTATTTATAATTCTCAATTCTTTGTTCATTAATCTGTAGTAACACTTCTGTCATAGTGTGTGCTCTCATGTATGTATGTATAGCCTTGTTTCTGGGCTCTCTATTCTATTTATTCATCTAATCCTATTCCAATACTATGCTATCTTAACTATTATAGCTGTGTAGAAAGTTTTCATTGACATTGAAAAAAAATTTGACTATCATTTTCTTCTCAATTTCTAATTTCATTGCATTATCATTAGAAAACATAAGTAGTATTATATTGAATATATAGTAGAATATTAAAATGGGTCTCTTTGTATCTATTTTAAAAGAGTCCCTGAGGCCAAACAAAATGTAATACCTATTCTGAAGTGATGGAGTAAATAGTACCTTTGAAGCAGTTGTAAAGTAGCTGGTAACAGCCCAATAACTGCATCAAGGACAATTATCTGCAGGCTAAAGAGGTAAGGAGAGAAAACTTTCAGGGTAAAAATTTTTAGAATAGCATTTTTTCCCATAGGTTAAAAAAAAAAAGAGAGATGTTCCTTTATGCATAATGGGAGTTTTAAGGAGCACTGGAGAGCTTGATGTCAGTCTTCTGGAGCTCAAACAGCAATGCTACTAGTAGAAGGAAGGGGACATTTACCACTAGAGGCAGTATCTAAGCATGGAAGGAAGAGGTAATAAGCAGCCAGCCAAGGAGTCACTGCCTACATCAGAGAGTCATAGCCAAGTGAGGAACCCTTAGGAACTATTCTGAAGAGCAACAGTCAACTTTGAATATCCACTGAGCATCAGTATGAATATGGATAATAGCAGGAATAAAAGGCTTTGAAAAATTCCCACCTATTCCTGGGAAACTAGAAGGCTGCACATATGTTGAGGGCTGTGTGCATGCCCAGGGATGTATACATGCTCCAGAAAGACCTGACAAAGCCCTCCACAATTACCTCTGGCTGACTTTGACTTCAAGGAAATGAAGGCTAAGGCAGAGTTGTAAAGTGCCTGGCTGACTGTGGAAAGCTTGTACAAACATGCACACACAGACCCTTGGCACAGACTGGGAGACTTATTGGTTCCAGGCATTTAAGGAAATCATTGGGCAATCATAATCTGAGCTTTAACGGAGTAAAGACTTCAGTGATTCCACACAATAAGTATCACAGAATTTATAGAATTAGTTCAAGAACATCACTAAGCAAACAAACATCAACAATGACAACAGATAGTAACAACAAACTCTGAGGGAGTGGAAGATTAAATTTTCAAATTTGCCACATTATTCAAAATGTCCAGTTTTCAACAAAAAAAATTATGGGACATGGAAACAAACAAGGAAGTGTGGTCCATACACAGAAAAACCATCAGTCAATAGAAACTTTTCCTGAAGAAACACAGTTATTGTACTTACTAGACAAGATTTAATCAACTATTTTAAATATGTCCAAAGAACTAAAGGAATTCACGCCTCAAGAACTAAAGGAAAGTATGAGAAAAACCTCTCACCGAGTAGAGATTATCAATAGAGGTAGATTATAAAAAAGAACTAAAGAGAAATTCTGGAGATGAAAAGTATAATATCTGAAATGAAAATTTCACCACAGGGACTCAAAAGGAGACTTGAGCTGGAAGAAGAAAGAGTCAATGAATTTGAAGGTAGCTCAAGAAAAAGAACTGAAGAACAAAGAGAAGAAAATGAATACAACCTCAGAGACCTGTGGGATGCATTCAAGTGTACAACATACAAATAACAAAAGGAAAGAGAGAGAAGGGCAAAAGAATATTTGAAAAAATAATGGCTGAACACCCCCTGATTTGAGGAGAAACATTAATTTACAAATGCAAGAATCTCAACAAACTTCAGGTAGGAGAAACTCAAATACATTCACACCTAGACACATCATGATCAAACTGTTGAAAACCAAAGATAAAGAAGGATTCTTGACATTGAGCAATCATTGAGAAAACTGACATTTTTGCTTTAAATTTTTCCAAAAATACTAAACACTGAAAGTTCAAATATTCTTAAAAAGGTATTATATACAAATATCAAATTATTAGGAAACATTCTGTGTCTCACACAGTCTGACTTTGGACACCTTATAAATACTGATTGAATCTGCCCCATTTGACCTTGATAATAAATAGGATCAGCTGGAATAGAACCATGTTGATTGCAAAATCTTTTTATTCTCTGTGATCAATGATTCCTACCCAGACCAGTCTTAGTCACAGTGCCAATACTCAGTCAGAGATGTCTTTAGAGTATGCGTATCCTAGACTATAAACAAGTCTCAGTCTTACAAACAACGCCCCCCCCCCCCTTACTGGCAATGATACAGTGAATATTAAAGGGCTCACAGCAAAAGGGTTACACAGGAAGGAGCCAGATACATTGAGAAAAAAATTACAACATAATTTTACAGTTGGTTCTACCCGCTGGAAACAGTCACAGAAAAAGTGATAAATTATAAAGATGAGAAAATCAGCCCATCCATAAGCCCCACCCCCTGCCAACCCCCTCCCATCATATATTTAGTTAAAAATCAAACAAAAATGATTCTTAGTGTATTACTTGCTTGAACAAACATCACAATCCCTTTACAGGTCTTCAATGTCATGTTTCCTTTGTTTTTCTGAGTAAATACCATGGCTCCCCCTCTATTCAAATATATATTTGACCTTCTTGCAAATATGTTATATTAGAACTCTCTTTTCAAATAGCATCTTTGTCTTTTGCTAACTTTTGATAAAGTTTACTTTCCCCATCCTGATGAGCATCAGGACATTTTATCTTCCCTGAGTGTCAAGTGACTCTCCACCCTTGCTCCAAAGACAGAGCTTGAGGGGAGTTTGGGGTATATTTAGATATAGTAGCAAGCCTGTAATTCTGAATTGTTAAGAAGTAGGGTTGAGGGTTACTATCTCTCATTATTCTATTGGCTGGCTATAGATCTATAGATCAGCTGCATGGCTGTTCTGTTCCACTTGGCATTGTCTGGGATCACTAATTTGGGGCTGGAGTTTCCAGGTTGACTCCGTTTGCATGTTTAGTATCTCATGAAAGCTGGACCTCTCTCTCTGTCTGGAAAGTCAGACTTTTTAGCTGGTGCCTAGGCTGTAACAGAGTGAGTGCAGAAGCTTCCAAGACTCTTAAGGGCTAGGCCTAAACTGGCATAACATTTCTTCTGTTACATGCTATTAATCAAAGCAAGTTATAGGCCAACTCAGATTCAAGGAGAGAGGAAATGATTTTCCCTTTTGATGGGAGGAGTGGCATGCATGTTTAGGGATGGGAGAAATTGTTGACAGTTATTCTTGCATGTAATCTACCACAGTAAGAAAAGTGTGACATAAGCATCACTAATTATCATGGTTATGCAAATTAAAACCACAGTAAGATATAACCTCACACGTGTAGAATTGCTATTATCAAAAAATTAAAAGACAACAATTGTTGGAGAGGTTGTGGAGGAATTGGAACCTTTCTACACTGCTGGGAGAATGCAAAATGATGCAGCCACTATGAAAAAGAGTATGAAACTACCTCAGAGATTTAAAGTAGAACTATCCTATGATCCACAATTCCATTTCTTGGTATTTAGTGAAGAGAATTTAAACCATGATCTTGAAGTATTCTATATTAATTGCAGCACTATTCATAATAGTCAAGATGTGGAAACAACCTAAATGTCCACTAATTGATGAATGGATTAAAAAATGTGATATACACATACAATGGAATATTATTTAGCCTTAAAAAAGAAGGAAATCCTGCACTATCCAACAATATAGATAAACCTAGAGGACGTTATGCCAAGTAAAATAAGCCAGCTACAGAAAGACAAATACTGCATGATTCCACTTATATGAGGTATCTGAAATAGTTAAAATTTTAGAAGTAAAGAATAAAATTATGAATTCCAAGGCCTAGGGGGAGGGGAAAGTGGGGAGTTGCTAGTTGACAGATATAAAATTTCAGTTCTGCAAGATGAATAAGTTCTAGAGATCTGTTGTAGAACATTATGCCTGTAGATAAAAATACTATATTTTACATTTAAAAATATGTTAAGAGGGATAGATCTCATGTTAAATATTTTTATCACTATTTTAAAAAAGGAAAAAAAATTGAAAGCAGCAAGAGAGAAGAAACTTATGTATAGGGGAGACTCAATAAGATTAACATCTTATTTCTTTCTCAGACTATAGAGATTAGAATAGTGTGGAATAACATTTAAAGTGCTAAGAGAATTAGACCATCACTCAAGAACTCTATATTGAGAAAAACTATCCCTCAAAAATGAATAAGAAATTAAGACATTTACAGATTAGACAGAAAATCTAAAGATAAAGACAGAAAATCTTTCACTAGCAGACCTTTCCCAGAAGAGATATTAAAAAGGGAGCTCTTCAAGCAGAAATAAAAGAACATTGGATAGTGACAAATCCACATGAAGAAATAAAGAGCATAGGCAAAAGTAAGTACATAGGTAAATGTTAAGGAGAGCATAACTATTTTTGGTAACTCTTCTTTTCTCCTATCTCATTCTTCTCAAGGGCACATGGAACTTTCTCCAGGAGAGATCATAAGTTAGGCCACAACACAAGTCTTAGTAAATTTAAGAAGACTGAAATCCTAGTAAGCATCTTTTCTGACCACATTGGTATGAAATGAAGTCAATTACAAGAATAGAAGTGGAATATTTACAAATATGTGGAGATTAAACAACATGCTACTGAATAGAAGGTCAAAGAAGAAATCAAAAGAGAAATTTTTTAAATCAAAATATAAAAACAACATACCAAAACTTATGGGATACAGCAAAGCCATTCTAAGATGAAAGTTCCCAGTGATAAATGCCTAGACCAAGAAATAAGAAAAATCTCAAATAAACAACTTAACTTTATACTTCAAGGAATTAGATAAAGAACAATTTGAAGCCTGAAGGTAACAGGCATAGCTCATTTTATTGAGTTTCACTTTATTGAACTTCATGAATATTGCTTTTTTTTACAAATTAAAGGTCTGTGGCAATCCTGCACTAAACAAGTCAACCTGTGCCATTTTTCCAAAAGCATTTCTTCACTTTGTGTCTCTGTGTCATATTTTAGTAATTCTCACAATGTTTTAAACCCCCACCAGCAAAAGATTATAATCTGCTGAAGGTTTAGATGATGTTTAGCATTTTTTTTTAAGAATAAGGTATTTTGAATTAAGTTATGTACTTTATTTTTAAGACATAATACTATCACACACTTAATAGACTAAGATATAGTGTAAACATAACTTCCATATGCCCTGGGAAACCCAAAAATCCATGTGATTTACTTTATTGTGATATTCTCTTTCTTGCAGTGATCTGGAACCAAACTCACAAAATCTCCTGAGGTAAGAAGAAAAGAAAATAACAAAGATCAGAAAGGAAATATATGAAATAGAGACTAAAAAAAAAAAAAAAAGAATAAATGCTATTAAGAGCTGATTTTTTGAAAAGATAAACAAAATTGACAAAACTTCAGCTAAACTCCCCAAGGAAAAAAAGAGAGAGGATTCAAATAAATAAAATCAGAAATGAAAGAGGAGACATTGCAACTGATACAAAGAAACAAAGGATCATAAGAGACTACTATTAAAAATTATATACCAACAAATTGGCCAAGCTAGAAGAAATGGATAAATTCCTAGAAACACACAATCCACTGGGACTAAAGCATGTAGAAATAGAAAATCTGAACACATTTATTACTACTAAAGAGACTGAATTAGTAATAAAAAGCATCCAACAGACAAAAGTCCAGGAGCAGATGGCTTTAACTGATGAATTCTACAAAACATTTAAAGAATTATTACCAGTCTTTCTCAACAGAAGAAGAGGGAACATTTTGAAACTCATTTTACAAAGCCAATGGTATCCTGATACAAAAACCAGACAAAGATTCCTCAAGAAAATTACAGACCAATATTCCTGATGAACATAGATGCAAAACTCCTCAACAACATATTAACAAACTGAATCCAACAATATGTTAAAAGCATCCTATACCATGATCAAGTGGGACTTATTTAAGGGATGCAAGGATGGTTCAACATCTGCAAATCAGTTAATGTGATACACCACATTAACAAAATGAAGGATAAAAATCATATGATTGTCTAATAGATCCAGAAAAAGCATTTGACAAAATTCAACATCCACTTATAATAATAGCTCTCAACAAAGTGGGTATAGAGGTAACACACCTCAACATAATAAAGCCATATACAACAAGCCCACAGCTAACATCATACTCAATGGTGAAAAGCTGAAAGTTTTTCCTCTAAGATTAGGAACGAGACAGGGATGCCCATTCAAGCCACTTATTCAACATAGTATCAGAAGTCCTAGACAGAGCAACTAGGCTAAATAAATAATATAAATGATATCCAAATTGATAAGGAAGAAGTAAAACTGTCACCATTTTGCAGATGATATGATATAGTACATAAAAAATCCTAAAGACTTTACTAGAAAGCTTTATTAGAATAAATGAATTCAGTAAAGTTGCTGGATACAAAATCCATATACAAAAATCTTTTGCACTTCTCTATACTAATAACAAAGTATGCAAAAGAGAAATTAAGCAAACAATCCCGTTTACAATTGCATCAAAAAAGAAAAAAAAAAAAAAAACCTAGGAAGAAATGTAACAAAGATGGTAAAAGACTTGTACACAGAAAACTTTTAGACCTTGATGAAAGAAATTAAAGAAGACAAACAAAAAGATATTTCATGCTCATGGATTAGAAGAATTAGCATTGTTAAAATGTTCATACCACCCAAAGTAAGCTACAGATTCAATGCAATTCCCATCAAAATTCCAATGACATTTTTCACAAAAATAGAACAAACAAACCTAAAATTTGTACGGAATCACAAAAGACAAAAGACACTGATTAGCAAAAACAATCTTGAGAAAGAAGAACAAAGCTGGGGGTACCACATTCTGATTTCAAACCATATTACAGAGCTATAGTAATCAAAACAATATGGTATTGGCATTAAAACAGAGACAGATCAATGGAACAGAATAGAGAGCCCAGAAATAAACTCCCACATATATAATCAGTTAATTTAAGATAAAATAACCAAGAATATACAATGGTAAAAGAAGAGTCTCTTCAATAAATGGTGCTGGGAAACTGGATAGTCACATGTAAAAGAATTAAACTAGACCATTATCTTTTACCACACACAAAAACTAGCTCAAAATGAATTAAAAACTTGAAAACCAGATAAAAACATAGATAAAACTAGAAAAAAACATAGCTGATGAGCTATTTGACTTTGGTTTTGGCAACAACTTTTTGTATTTGACACCAAAAGCAAAGGCATCAAAAGCAAACAACAAGTGGGCCTACATCAAACTAAAAAGCTTCCACACAGCAAAAGAAACCATCAACAAAGTGAAAAGGCAACCTACTGAAAGGGAGAAAAATATCAATATTTGCTAATCATATATTTGATAATGGGTTAACATCCAAAATATATTTTTAAAAACTCATTCAACTCAGTAGTAAAACAAAACACACACACACACACACAAAATGATTTAAAAATGGGCAGAGGATATAATTAAGACATTTTTCCAAAGAAATGTACAGAAGGCCAATAGGTACATGAAAAGGTGTTCAACATTTTTAATTATCAGAGAAATGCAAATAAAAACCACAATGAGAGAGCATCTTGTACCTGTTAGAATGGTTATTATTGAAAAGATGAGAAATAAACAGTGTTGGCAAGGATGCAGAGAAAGGGGAACCTTTGTGCACTTCTGGTGGGAATGTAAATTGGTGTAGGTACTATGGAAAACAGTATGGAGGGTCCTCAAAAAATTAAAATTAGAATCTCCATATGATGCAGCAATTTCATTTCTGGGTATTTATCTGAAAGGAACAGAAATACTAACTGAAAAAGATATCTGTTCCTCCCTATTCATTGCAGCATTATTTACAATAGCCAAGACATGGAAGTAACCTAAGTGTTCACAGATAGATGAATGGATAAAGAGGTTTTGTATGTATTTGCAATGCCATATTATTCAGCCATAAAAAAGAGGGAAATCTTGCCACTTGTGACAACATGGGTGGACTTTGAGGGCATTATGTTAAATGAAATAAATGAGAAAAATACAAATATCATATGACCTCACTTATATGTAGAATCTAAAAAACAAACAAATAAAATTGGAGCTCACAGATACAGAAAAAAGATTGGTGGTGCCAGAGGTTGGGAGGGTGGACACAATGGGAGAAGGTGGCCAAAGGGTACAAACTTCAGTTATAAAATAAATGTCATGACTATGTAATGTACAGTATGATGGCTACAGTTAATAATAATGTATATATATGAAAGTTGCTAAGACAGTAGATCTTAAATGTTTTCATCACAAGAAAAAAATATAACTATATATGATGATGCATGTTATCCGGACTTATTGTACTGATCATTTTGCAATATATACAAATATAGACTCATTTTGTTGTACATCTGAAAATACATTGTTATATATCAAGTATATCTCAATGAAAAAAGTTTTGAAATAAATAATAATGATAAAAGGCAAAGAATTCAGAAAGAAAAAAGTATAAGGATAAGAACATAAAGCTATTAAGTAACAAAAATAGTAAATATATATAAATATAGAATTTGAGATATGTAGAAACATATCTAGAAACAAATTTCTATTCAATTAAGGAGAGATAAAACATGACTAAAATTAGAAATTATAGTGAGAATAGAAAAACTGGTTTGCTAATATAAATTATCAAAATTTACAATTTGCACAGACCCAACTGTGCAAAGCCAAAAGAACTTAAAGAAAAATGACTTCATAGTTATCTCATGAAACACTGAAAAAGACAATTGATAAAAATCTCACACTTATTGGTGCTTAATGCAACAGTTAAAAGAAATTTCCTTTCATACAGGAATTAGTAAGGATTCCTATTCTGATATTTATTTCCTTTTTTTTTATAAGTTCCAGTCAATTGCAATAAGAAACAAATCAGAAAACATAGATGTAACAAAATAAAAAAGAAAAGCCATTTTTATTTCAACAATTCTCTACTTATCAAGTCAAGGGAATTGACTGAAAGCTTACTAGAATTGAAACATCACTTGAGTAAAGAATCTGAATAAAAATGAAATGTTCATAAGTGAATTACCATTCTTCTACTTTAATGGGAGGAAAATAATGAAGGTAACTATAAATGACCTCAATAAGAAACATATTAGGTATATACAAAATTACAAAATTTTGCTAAAGAATAAAAATTCACATTAAATGATAATGCTAAATACTATAAAGATATCATTTTTCTGTAATAAAGTTTTAGGTTACACTCAAAGATTAAATGTATATTGAAATTTTTCTGGAGTAATAAACATCTAGTTAATATGTGTTTTACAAAAAAACAAAAGTATTAAAGGGATGTGCCTTGCATAATATTCAAATTTATTATGGAGTTACAATAATTAAAGTAATATAAACTTAACCCCCAAATCAATCGACAGATGAATCATTACACGGTAAAATAGAACTGGGTCATTCTATTTGAATGGAGTTGGGAAAAAAATTGACTTGTAGAAAATAAATTAGATCACACTGCACCCCCAAATAAATTTCATATTAATGGCTAAGTATTAAAAGAAAGTGAACTAGGATAAAATATAGGAGAACATTTTTTGCAGTGGTTTTGCTACCTAAGCAGAACCAGGATAAGTGAAATAAAGAAGAAACTTTCCTAGGGCCTCTGGGGGAATATCCAGAAACTGAGCTTAGTTTAGATAGGGAGAACTTTCCCACTCATCTCACCATAAATGTGGACTTCTTAACACCTGCACCTGTATATTATTAGTTTCTACATGAATATCTCCTGTCTTCTTCCAATAACACATTTAACAAAACTTCCCAGAACACATCAGCCCTGGATATCTACTATGGTGATGAGAAGAATCTCTAGCTAGCCTTTTGAGATTAAGCAAAGGATCTCAGAATGGGACATCAGGAGAAAACATACCTAATTTTACAGGAAGTTTATTATTTATGAAATTTTCATAAACAATCTGGCATTTGAGAAACAGGACCTTAAATAAAAGGTAAAATTTGAATATATTGATGTGAGTGGACAGCCTATGATAAACAGCAATGAATAAAAGTAAAGAATTGGGAACGTTTGGAACATAGGAGAGGACATGAAATTATAGAATGCACAACAAGATTAGTAAGTATTAGTCTGCCAGGGCTGCCATAGTAAAATACTACTTACTGAGTGACGTAGAAATTTATTCTCACTTTTTTAGAGGCTAGAAATGTGATCAAGATGTCAGCGTGGCCATGCTCGAAGGAAAAATTTGTTTTCCAGGCACCAAGGAGAAATCTGTTTCAGGCCTTTCTTTTAGCCTCTGGAGATCTGATTACCTCTATAAAGACCCTATCTCCAAAGAAGAGTTAAGACTCCAATATGTCTTTTTTGAGTGGTAGCAGAGGAGACACAATCAACCCATTACAATAAGCAACAGATAAGGAAAGACTTTAACGGGCTAATGGAGTAAAGTACTGCTTAACAACACCTTAGGTAACAACATAAATGATTTTAGTTCAGGGAAAAAGTAAAAATGAGAGGAAGAGAAATGAATCTAGTTATCAAAAGCAAAAGGGTTAAATGTAGTTCATAAGGTCAGAATAATTTAAGCTATTACAATTTACATATGCTTTGTTATTTCTTCTGGAAACTAGGAATTTGTAGTTCAGGTCATGGAAGAACTACACCCAAACACAGACTTTAGCAAAAAGAATACTGGAGCTACCAAGAAAAGTTGAACCAACAGCCTGCAAAAATGGACCATAACAAAGAAATCTGCTGGAGGATATATAATCCCAGGAATTTTGCATGCCCTAACAATGAACAGCAGATGGTACTAAGTCCAAAGAACATTGGTAAATAAAATAGCCAATGGTTTCAATCAGTTGAAAAACTGGAATGTTAACTCCAAATCCTATGTAAACCAGTTTCCAGAGAGAAATTTTTTTCTTTTTAAATGAAAACATATTTGCATTTTGATGGCACATTTCTTCCAAGGCTTTCACAGAATTTCTATGGGTTTTTCTGCTTTATGAGTAATCACTAGGGCAATTCACTATTAAGCTGGTATTGTGATATTGCTTTCATTATCAATGTAGAAAGCATATTTCAGGTACATTGCAGTTTCTGGGGTTGGGGGAGCAGTAACTACCATTTATAACAATGTCTCTATATACACACAAATATAAAATATGATTATATTGTAAACTATATAAATATGAACAAACTAGGAAATGATAAACTTATAAGCATATCACCATAAAAAAAAATCCAGTTCTATTTTAGTTAAATCTTTTTTGCAGAATGCAAAGGGTTAGTACAAATCTATGAATTATAGTAGATTACACAAAAATTAATATCTCATGGAACATCATTTATATTAATATCACAGTAAAATCACTTCTAACATGGTTGTTTTAAAATAAGTGCATAAGAAGAAAACCGCATGTTGTAAAAATTGCGCTTAATAACCCATCACCATAAACTACACTATGTGATTTTATGCACTCTCTCTCTCCAACATGGGACTGAATTGGTCTTGTTTTTGGTTTTTTGGTGGGCACCAAATAAAGATAAAGTAGTTAACTAACATATAAAGTTCATATTGTAATAGGTGATTATAGATGATTTTCTTATACTGAGCACATGTATTTGAATTTGGATAAGTAAAATGTGAATATGACAGCTCCACTTTCATGATTGGAAGTTACTACACTTCACTCAAATCAATAAACTATCTTTAGACTCCAAAGCAAAACCAACAAAGCCAATAATAAACAAGTAGGACTATATCAAACTAATAAGCTTCTGCACAGCAAAGGAAACCATCAACAAAATGGAAAGATAACCTATCAAATGGGAGAAAATATTTGCAAATCATATATCTGATAAGGGTTTAATATCCAAAATATATAAAGAACTCATACAAATCAAGAGCAAAAACCAACAATCTGATGTAAAAATGAGCAGAGGAACTGGATAGACATATGAGAGGACATACAGATAGCTAACAGGTACATGAAAAGGTATTCAATATCACTAGTTAGGGAAATGCCAATCAAAACCACATGAAATATCACCCCATAATTGTTAGAATAGCTATTATCAAAATGACAAGAAATAACAAGTGTTGATGAAGGTAGAGAGAAAATAGAACCGTTGTTCACTGTTGGTGGGAATGTAAATTGGTGCAGTCATTATGGAAAATAGTATGGAAGTTCCTAAAAAAATTAAAAATAGAACTACCCTTGACCCAGCAATTCTACTTCTGTGTATTTATCTCAAAGAAATGAAAACACTAATTTGATATCTATACCCCCAGGTTCATTGCAGCATTATTTACAATAGCTAAGACATGGAAGCAACCTAAGTATCCATTAATGGATAAATGGATAAAGAAGCTGTGTGTGTGTGGTGGGGGGTGGAGGGGGAGTGTGGAATGGAATACACACAATGGAATATTACTCAGCCGTAAAAAAAAGGAAGGAAATCTTGCCATTTTGCGACATCATGGTTGAAATTTCAGGACATTATGCTAAGTGAAGTAGGACGGAAAAAGACAAACACCACATGATCTCACTGATATATGGAATCGAAAAATCAAAACAAAAAACAAAAACAATGGAGCTCATAAATACAGGAAGCATAGATTGGTTGTTGTCAGAAGTGGGAGGTGGGTGAAATGGGAGAAGGTGGTCAAAAGCTATAGACTTCCAATTATAAAATAAATAATTCCTGGGGATGTAACATCCAACATGGTAATTACAGTTACTAGTGCTATACTGTGTATTTGAAAGTTGCTAAGAGCATAGATCTTAAAAGCTCTCATCACAAAGAAAAACAATATTTGTAACTATGTGTGGTGATGGATGTTAACTATACTTACTGTGGTGATCACTTCACAATATATACAAATATTGAATCATGTTGTACACCTGAAACTAATACATTGCTATATGTCAATTATTTCTCAATGAAAAAAATTGTAATAAAAGAAAACTCTTTAAACCCTAGCTAACCTATCCCTTCTTTCTCATTTGCTCTTCCCCGTATTTTCATTGTCTCTTGGTCTCTCATTAATTTGAACTCTTTATTTCTCTGTCTCTTGGATGCCACAGGTCCTATAAGGCAGGTGCTAATAATTCCTGTGGCCCATAATGAGAAGAAAGCAGTATTGGAAGCTGTCTTAGGCTTAGCCAGACTCTACTAGTTACGTGGTCATAGGTCACTAGTTAAATGGTCATAGGTCACTAAACCTCCCTGATCAATACCATGAAGTCAGAGTCAGTGCCTAAGTCATATGATTTGGGAAGACTAAAAATATAGACCTTATATACAAACAAGTATTGTAAATGTATAACATATATGTTTAATGGTACTCATTTACAAATGATGAAACTGAGGCTTAGAGAAATTGAGCCCAACGTTATAGTGATAGGAAATTGTGACTGACTTTTATGACTTCAAAGTCAGAGTTCTTCATTGCTCTATATCCATAAAAAAAAAAAAAAATCCATAAATACAACAGAATCTTCCTCAAGCTTTTACTACTGTACTCAGAACCAAACACATTTATCTAAAAACTGAGAGATCCACGCTCTTTTCTTTTTTGCTTCCTGCCATCTATTTGTGATAATTCTATGCCTAAATTATCACATTCTGCAAATTTCCCCAGCTACTTCAATGGGGTATGGGTCATAGAAAATATGTATGAAAAAGCTAAAATATACCATATAGTGAATGGAAATTAAAATTCAACTTAAATGCAGCAAATAGAAGAAATGAGCCATTTGCTCCACATATATCTCATAAAACTGTTGAGATGATTTTTATAAATCACCTTAGTGTCCCTTCTAAAGGGGCTTCACATTTATTATGTCATCTCAAATATTCTCTTGGTTTAATAAAATATAATAAAAGAAAGCCCCACAAATCAGAACAAACCTTAAGCAATGTTCTCAGTAACACTACGCACAGAGAAAAATAAAATAAATGCATGCCAAAATTAACTTAGGTAGAAAAACAACAAAAGTTCTGAATTAAGTAAAAAGGAATAAAAATTTAAATGTGCCATTTCCTTTTCATTCCAACTAGCTTACTTTTGCTTATAATAATATTTTAGGATATATACAGAATTTTCCTAGATGCTTTCTGAATTTAGCAGTTTTACTCTTTGGCCCTGGTAAATACATAGCAAGGAAGCCTGCCATTATAAGACATATTGAGATTCCAGATGACTTGGAATTAGTAATAATGGATGTCCCATTTGTTAACAGTCTTTACAATTTGTCCCTATTCCAGATATTACAAATTCCAAGCATTAAGAATAATCACTGAAATACATATTCATGGATTTTTTTCTGATCAAAAAAGGTATATGAATGCTCTTCTGGAAAAATTTCACGTTAAAAAATATGACAAGAGCAGTAAAATCTTCCATAATCTCCCCTGAGTAACCTCCATTTCATCTTAAACAATGAAAAGTGTTATGGCAAAAAAACAACTAAGCAAGAAACTGATTTAATTTGTTTTTAAATTGTTCACAACTCTCAAATCTTAGAAACATCTGCTTTGGAAAATATTTGTTTAGATTATCAGTTAAAATGGAGGCACACATTCTTTATCCATTCAACAAATGGTGATTCTTCATTTAATGACTATCCATTCAAAATATACGGATTAAAGCCTTACTGAATTTAAGGCACTCTTCTAGGTCATGGGTCTAGTTAAGACAGGGGTGGGGGGCAAATAATAAACAAAAAAAAAATTTTTTTTTAATATGGTACTATTTTAAAAGGTGATAATTGCTTTGAAGGAAAAATAAAGCAGAGAAGGGAACAAGAGACTGCTGAGGAGTAAACAGTGTTGTGATTTTAAATAGGCGGGTCAGAGAAGGCTTCGCTGATGGTATTTGAGCAGAGCTGCAGGAGATGAAGAATTGAACTACGCCTATGTCTGGGAAACAGGGTTTCAGACATTTCTCACATGTTCTTAGTCCCTGTCTCATCAAAGAAAAAAATCAAAAGACATTTTAGCAATAATTATTGATTTTCATTATTGCAGTTTAAAGTTAAAATCATTGCTTTACTGCTTTTTTTTATCAATAAGGATCTCATAGCCCTGTTGAAGTATACACACTAAGGCTTAACTTCACCTGTTCATTCTCTGCCCACACTCAATTCTTTACCAAGCGTTTTATTCCTTATGGAAATTCAACAGAACATGGGACCCAATCACAAACAATTCAGCTTTATTGAAATTACAGCTAAAATTTTAGATTCTCATACTTTTAGACTATGAGAAGAATCTCAGGCTGCGGGTGTGATGATGATATACGGCAACTGACAGTATCACATTGAAGGGACAAGAGAAAACACTGGGGACTATAATGAGCTGGAGAGGACATGTTCCATCAAGTGTTGGAAACCACTCAGGGTTTTTTAAAGAAAAAAACCATACAAAGAGACACCTAACTTATGTATTATATATTCTCATTTTTGAATAATGCCAAATTTAAATTTTAAAAGTAATCATCAAAAAATCTACAAACAATAAATGCTGGAGAGGGTGTGGAGAAAGGGGACCCCTCCTACATCATTGCTGGGAATGTAAATTGGTGCAGCCACTATGGAAAACAGATTCCTTAAAAAACTAAAAATAGAACTACCATATGACCCAGCAATCCCACTACTGGGCATATATGCAGAGAAAACCATAATTCAAAAAGATACATGCACCCCAATGTTCATTGCAGCACTGTTTACCACAGCCAAGACATAGAAGCAACCTAAATGTCCATCAGCAGAGGAATGGATAAAGAAGATGTGGTATGTATAGACAATGGAATATTACTCAGCCATAAAAAGGAATGGAATTGTGTCATTTGCAGAGATGTGGATGGACCTAGAGACTGTCATACAAAGTGAAGTCATAAAGAGAAAAACAAATATCATATATTAACACATACATATGGAATCTAGAAAAATGGTAAAAATGATCTTATTTGCAAAGCAGAAATAGAGACACAGATGCAGAGGACAAACGTATGGATACCAAGGAGGGGTGGGATGAATTGGGAGATTGGGATTGACAGATATACACTACTATGTATAAAATAGATAATTAATGAGAACCTACTGTATAGCACAGGGAACACTACTCGGTGCTCTGTGGTGACCTAAATGGGAAGGAAACCCAAAAAAGAGGGGATATATTTATACGTATGGCTGATTCACTTTGCTGTACAGTATAAACTAACACAATATTGTAAAGCAACTATACTCCAATAAAAAAATAAATTATCATCATATGTTGGTCATAATAGGCCAGATTTACCTCTCATGTTTCCACTTGAGAACATCTAGTATGGATTGAGGAACATGTGTCATGAGTAGAAACACATCTTCCTTGACTCCCACTGCCTTGACCTCCACCTAGCCAGACCATGTAAAGACTCTGGATTTTACGGAGATAGACCTGGGTAAAGATGAGGTAAATGTGGAGAATTTCAAAGAACCCCAGATAAACTTGTGGGATCAGAAACTAAAAATGGCATATTTATCACATTCTAGATAGAGAGTTTGAAAGATCACAAGACCATCATCACCAAACAAGGGGTGATGGCAAACTCCACAAAATCTTAAAGTCATAGGACTAAGCCTGTATGATCCCACTCTCACCACACATGGAGAGGTGTCCTAGAATCAGTCATGAACAGACACATTGTGGACCGACACATCCCCTTGTGGAAAGGGACCTAGATTCCAGCCAACTCATGCATTTGTAAAGGAAACAGGAGCTGAGATCACCATTTTATCTGCTGGTGAGAGAAACATTCTGTTCTCTGATGCCAATTGCCTGCAGAGGTTGCGTATGAGAGACCTGTTGAGGAATCACTGCTAGCTTGTGAGGAAGATTATCTGGAAGACATGCAGGTTTGTCTCCCAGATGACACGCTGTTTATAGAGTCTTATTAAATTTAGATCCTCCCATCAAGGGGATGTACAATATTTTTGTCAACTTTTTCGACGTTTTCCCTCTGGGCTCCTTCCTGGGACAATTCTAAGAAGCAGTTAGGGTCTATCTATCCATACATAAATTGCAAAGGCAGAAAAAGTTACACATCCTTCAACCTCCCACCCTTTCTGGGGTCATCAGGCCTTCAACCTTGAGGATGAGCCAGATTGTCTGTTTTTTTTTTTTTTTGGCCACACCACACAGGTCTTAGTTCTCCCAGCAAGGATCAAACTCACACCCCCTGCAGTGGAAGTGCAGAGTTTTAATCACTGGACTGCCAGGGAAGTCCCAATTGTTTGTCTTTTTTTCTGGAGGAATGAACTCTCTAGGAACTGAGTCATCATCATTTTACACCAAAGATAATCCCAGAAGCAGATAAGCATAGCTTCAAAGCAAAGATGAGGTTAGAGCTGCTATTGTAATCAGTGACTATCAGGGGCCATCTAATGGAAAAGAGCATCCAAATTTATGTCCAGCTAATTGCCCCCAGTCAAGGTCTAGGTAATGTCAATTTGTTTTCTAGGGGATCTCCTTATGAGTATGCCCTTAATAATCTGATCTTAAATGACCTGACCATATAACTTGGTCATCATCAATGGCTCATAAGTATGTAAAAACAATGCAGCTTAACTTTCAGCCCATTGGGAAAGAACGGAAAATAGTGGGAGCTCAGGAATATCTTGTTCAGCTAAATAGGATGCAAGTACTCTAGGTAGGTAGCAGGGAAACAGAGCAGCATCTGCTACTGCCCACCATGAGTACTTTTAAGTTTTATTCAGCTTGAATTACTTCTTGTCCTTTCCCCTCATAGCTTTTTCCCCACTCTTCTACTTCATTTCTTTTTTCACCTCTTCATTTTTCTTTCTTTCTTTTTTTTTCTCCTGCTGATGCCTAAGACTTAATTACCATCCTTGGACTGGGTATCAGAGAACCTGGACTCTAAGTTCTAGCTCGTCAAAAATTGGGTGGCCTTGGGAAAGTCTCTTGAGCTCACCATACCGTGATATTTTTATCTGTATGGTTGTAGGGAGGATAAAGTGAGGAGGAGGGCAATTAGTAGGTGTTTTGAAATGTATAATAGGGATGCTGTAGAGTAGTGGTCCCCAACCTTTTTGGCACCAGGGACCAGTTTTGTGGAAGACTATTTTTCCACGGCCTGGGCGGTGGTGGGGGATGGTTCAGGCGGTAAGAGGAGCAATGCGGAGTGGGAGATGAAGCTTCGCTCGCTCATCCACCACTCATCTCCTGCTGTGCGGCCTGGTTCCTAATGGGGGTTGGGGACCCCCACTGTAGAGTATAACTGAACCATATGGGTTTAAATCGAAGTTCCCCTGCCTACAATTGGTGTGATTTTTGGAAAACTCACATAATCTGGCTAATTCTCAGACTCCCAGTTACAAGGGGGAATAATGATAACATCTAGGCTGGCATTATTATTATTATGATTGTATACATGGGGCCCTTAATGCAACACCTGTTACATACTAAGTTTCCAATAAATGATAGCCATTATTTTTATATTTACTAATCATGTAAATATGCATTATTATTAATTTGTCTGACCGTCCTGATTTTGTTCATGGCTAAAATTATTACTTGTATTGTTGTTGGTTCCTTAATTGACTAGCTTTGGGGAAAATCGCAATTATACCAGAGTATCATTCTTCATTCACTTTCAAGTTACCACTTTTCCTTGTCACCATAGAACCAGTGTCTCCTTCCTTTCCCAGTAAGAATGTTTCTTTTAAAATTAGCTTTCTCCTACTATTCCTTTATCTAATTAGCTTTCCATTCCTATAGAAATCTCATCAACCTGCAAGAATATAATTCTCAAGATCTATTTAATACTTAATTTTCACCTACGAGTCCATCTAATAAATACTTAGTAAGCCCTGTAGCATCAGTAAAGTGAATGGCGGAGTAGACTAAATAAAGCACTAGAATATCATATTTGTCTGTGTAAGCTGCAGGTGACCAACTAAAGAAAAGTAGCCACAAAGAGAGGAAGGAGAAAGAAGAAACATTAAGCACAGGGTCAAGTACAATATATACAGAGAAGTCAGGCGGGAAAAGTAGATATCTGCATCCCAGTTCTCTGAACCTGTGATTCTGTTACCTTACATAACAACAACAAAAAGCTTTGCAGATGTGATTATGTTAAGGATCTTGACATGGGGCGATTAGCCTGTGTGATGCAGGTGGACCCAATGTAATCACAAAGGTCCTTTTAAGTGAAAGAGAGAGGCAAGACAGTGAGTGGCAAAGTGATGCAGGCTGAAAGGGACTTAAACTATTTCTGTCTGAAGATGAAAGGGGGCCATGAACTAAGGAATGTGGGCAGCCTCTAAACATCAGAAATGGCAAGCAAACTGATTCTCCCCTAGAGCCTCCAGAAGGAATGCAACCACGCAAATACCTTGATTTTAGCCCAGTGAGTCCCATTCCAGACTCCTGACCTACAAAACTGCAAGGTAATAAATTTTTGTTGTTTTAAGCAACCAAGTTTCTTGTCATTTGTATTCAATAATTATGGTGACAGATGGCAGCCAATTCAACAGGAAGAATCATCAGAGAGGTTATAGGGGCCAGCTTTAAGTGTATTTACTGTTCACCAACCCAATCCAGTGTTGGGCCCCCAGTAGCAACAATGTTTCTATTATTTTACTACCATCCCTCTTTATGGGAACAAGTAATGAACACTTGACCAAAGATAGGCCAATCAGGATCCATTTCCTAGAAATAAGAGATATAGTCTCTCTTTGTGACTAGCCTTATAGCAGCTGAACTTGAGTACCATTATTTCTTCCCACCTCAGTTGCTGATAACAAAGCCAGCCAACCTGTCTGCAGGGAGAGGAAAAAATTCACACACACACACACACACACACACGTGTGTGTATAAATAGAATAGATTGAGACTATTCCCTAGGCTCCCTATCACCTTCTTCCTGGCTCAAATCCGCCCTACAACCAAGCTGCATTCATGCCTTTCACTTGCATGAAAAAGCCGTCAACATGAACACTTGCATAAGCCAACTTTAGGTGTTTTTTGTTTTTTGTTTTTTTTTTTTAGTTAGAAAGCAAAGAGTCCTAAATAATACAGATAAAGGAAATCAGCACAAAAGATGAATTGAGACTTGTATCTAAAAACCACAAGCTAGTGAACTATAATCAACTCACTGTATAAGAAAGGATTAATGACCTGAATGGGAAAATCTATGTGACAATGTGTTATGTTTACATTGGTAAACAGATTACAAAGATAAAAATAAAATTTACAAAAGTGAAATGCCAGGCAAGAATACAGAACTTAACAAGAGTCAAAACTTTGTCCATGGCCAGATGAAGACCATCAAGGAGGCCAGAGTGGAAAGGAGATATGATATGAGGAGATCATTGTGTGCAGAGGAGTTTTGGAGAGTGCCACATAGCGGTCCCCGCTAAGGGGGAGGATTGTGGAACCTGGCCCCTCACCTCAAAGCTCTGGTCGGGAAGGGTTTCCATTAGGCTCTGCAGAGAGTTTAATCTGTGACCCCTGAAGTGGGAAGCATAGTGAACCAGGGTGCTCGTGGGGACAGAAGATGGAGGAATGTTTGGCAGTAGGCTAAAGAATGTTCCATTCGGAGAGAAAGCTAGAAGATGCAAGAAGCTAGAGATGGAAGCAAGTTCCTAGAGGCTGTAGAAAGAGGCTCAAGTCACTAGTCAGAGTAGATAATCAGTCTTCTGGGTCAAAGGGAACAGCAAGTAAGAGGTCCCCCATTTGGGATTCTCAAAAGAGCCAAAGAAAGCAACCATAAGAGAAAGAGTAGGCTTTAACCATGCCAAGTTCAGAGGGCACAAATCCATCCAGCCAACATCTGTATCCTCTCCTTTCTTCCCATGCCTCATCACTGATGGGATAGAGAACATCCCGTGGAGGACAGAATAAGAAAGAAAGACAGACTGTAGATGATTAGTATACCCCAGGTCTTTGCTGGGAGAAGATATGAAGTAATGCCTTTGAATAAAGACTAAAGTGTTAATAGCTTGGACAAGATGATTTTAGTTTTTAAATTGTGACTGTTTTGTGACATACATTGACTCCAGGACAGTCTTTATTTCAATACCTCTATTGAGTAGCTGAGAAAAGTCTTCCCTCTACTGAATAAAGTCGAAAGGGGCTTTGAGAGACAAAGCTTTGATCCCATCCCATGAGTAATGCATTCAATTTATCAGTAACACATACCAATTACAGATATGTAATCTTCATTATAAATGTTGTAGTTTTGACATTTTTAAGACATCTGCAAATAATTGGGCATGCTTAATTCAAATGCTATAGTAAATTTAATCATACCCATACATTTAGCATATAATGAGTCCTCAGAAAGAAATAGATGGTTCTAATTCTGCATAGAGACAGTGTAGCAGATGCAAGTGATGCATCAGCCCATAACCCCTGGACTCACCTCTAAGCTCACCTCCAGGTGGAATGGAGGAGTTCCTTGCAGGCTGACAGCTTTCCTCTCATGATGATACTGTACTGTCTAGTGATATAGAAATAACGATCAGAAAAATGTAAACAGACTTATATAAAAAGATAAAAATGCTTCCCTCTGGGGAAAAGGACAGTGGGTAGGGAAGAAAAAGGCCAGTAACTATGGCTTTACTTATGGAGTTGTCCCCTTTTTTAAAAATTCTTTAAAGTGTGCAAGTATATATACTTCCCCCTAAGAATAGTGTACATGATATGTTATTAACTTATACCTAAAACGTGCAGAAAAATATTATGTATGTATCCAATTACAATAGAACTAAATGCACACATACACACGGAATTTTAAGTTCCCATAAAATTTTTGGCACTTCTCTTAAAATAAGCCAATCTCTTTTGTTGCAGTTTGACCAACTATTACAGCCCAGAGAAGGTGACAGGACAGATGCCATCGTGGGAAAGAGAAAGAAGTTTCTTCCAAGCCTAGAAGATTATGAGAAGAGGAAAAGATTTAGAGGTGAGGAGTGGTCAAGACCTACTCCCCACTTTAAGCCAAAATGTTAGTTTGGGGCTGGAAACATGATAGGTTGAGGGGAAAACTGAAAGTGGGAGGGCTTTTGTCTGGTTTACCCTCTTGTCCTGTAAGACCCACATGGAGTGAGCACCCAACAGTATACTCAATGGAATGGTGCAATGGAGGAAAAGCAGAGCCTGGGTTTATCTTTCTAGAACTTCTGCCAGCTGCCCAAATATGATGCAGAGGGTATGCAAAGGTTTTTATGTGCACTATGGAGGAAGGACAGGCCTTGACTGGTTCCTTCTGGGAAGCAGGACTTAGTAGGGGAAGACAGGGGAAGGAAAGGAAGATCGGGGATGGGAGAAAATCCAGCCGTGGCTTTAGCAGTAGAGCCAGCAGGTTAAGCAATGACCTCATGGACAACAGTCACCATGAAGCAGAGCCCAGCAAGGACCCAGAAAACAACTCTGGGACTTTGATGGTGATTTGAAACCTTCCCTACCACCCCCACCACCTCGGACCACCCCAAGGGCCACGTAGTCAATTTGGGAAGAAGGTTAAGGACAGAATCTGAAAAGCTGAGTATTCACTCAAGAAGGGCTCTGGTACACCAAAAAGAGACATAACAACCATCGGAATTTCACAAAATACACCCTGAGACGCTAAAACAAAAAAGAAAACAAACAAACAAAAAACGTATATTGTAACTGTCAGAAATGAGTTCAGACATGAAACGTGATTCATCATGAAATTACAGCATGGGTTGTGAAATACAAATTTTTACTCTGCGACTGTAAGATGCACTCAGGTTTTTGTTTGGATACAATTGAGAACAAAGAGATCACAGTGCCATCTTATGGTAAGACCTCCCACCCACTCCTTCTTCGGACCCGCCAGCCAACCCTTCTCCACCAGTCCAGGTCTTCCCATTTCCATGTCAACATTAGATCATGCATGCATATCAGGGCCCACCAGTGTGAAACCCATTAATCAAAAGCGCATAAGGTTTACATTGGGCTAATTAACTTCAAAACAAACATAAATCTTAACAGCATGTTCTACATAACAGCAGGAGTGTGTGGAATGAGCCATGTTATCACAGCCCACTTCAAACAGCCTTGCCCTCGCTGATAGAAGATGGCTAGGTTTTACTTTAAAAACTATTTTATACTTAATAGCAAAACAATGACATGAAAACTAAAATATGCAATAGGTCAACTTAGCCTCTTCCACAATGCTGAGCTTTGTTTTTACAGCCATTTTGGGTACTGTTTTTTCCCACTAAATTGAATGAATTGAAGATTGTTTCAGCACCATAGACAAAACCCAAGTTAAGATGATAATGCCTGTACCTGCCTTCATTAGAGGTGCCACTGCAAAAGGGCATATAAGCTATAATAAGCCTCGAATGATTTTCCAGCCGGTTGGAAAATTGGACCCAGAAAAAATTTGCTGGCAAGAGAAGTCATCTTTGCAGCGTGACATATTAATAAGATCATAGGCTTTATAGACAAACAGATCTTAGTTATATTCTTCTGATTTTGTTTATTCCTTGGTAAAATAAGATTAATAATATTAAATGACTTACATTCTTAGATACAAGCAACAGACACTGACTAGCTGATTTTAGCCAAAAAATAAAAACAAAAAACACAAGACTTTGATTAAAGTCTATTATAATGGGTGGTTCATAGGATCTCAGGGAAGACCAGAGAACCAGGCTCAGAGGCTGACCACCTCCACAGTAGCCACCCCTGGCAGACATCTCAGCTTGCCTCCAGGATGCCATGCCACCTCTGGAAAATGAATTTCCTCTTCTATCCCCACTGCTTCCATCGGTCACAAGTATGGATTTTTTTTTTCTTATGGCCCCCACTTCATCAGGACCTATTCTTCCCATTCAAAGTCTGGGGTCAAGGTGCCCACGTCTTAGCTATGAGAAAATGAGAAAATGAAGTGGAGGATAGCCCTGCCCATCAGTCAACTACAGACACTTCTTTTGAAGACTTGTATTAAGGCTGAAATTATATAAACAGGTATAAATTTCATCAAAGAAGATACTTTGACCCTTAATTCAAGGCTGGCATATAATAGATGCTCAATAAGAGTTGTTATTAGAATAATGAATTTTTGAAAGCAAAAAAAAGCAAACAATATGGGTAACGACTCAGGCTGTTTGACACAGCCAACTAATAGCCAAGTAATGAATGTTCTTTCTTCTCCCACTCTTATAACACTCACCTCTCTGGAAACTATATCATACAAATTCTTTATTTTTGGCAATTGGAGAATAGGTTTTCTGATTTATGGATTAGTAATGTTTAAATGGTAAATATGCATTATGTAAATTATCAATTTAAAAATAATTAGAATGTAATACATGCAATTATTGCCAACAGTTTTGAATTCAACGAACCCTCTTTTTTTTTTCAGATTTAGAAGGCTCTAAAGTGTTACCCACTGGACATGGTTATACATTTAATTAATATTCTGATAATGAAAATAAATGCCACATAATAAAGACTTCTTAATTTTAGATGGTCTACTAAAACAACTTTTAAACATATACTTTTTTCAGTACTTATGATGAAGCATTAACAAATATTTATTGATCTTTTATGTTTTAACAGTAATTCATTTTCAATAGAAAGCAATGCTATTTTCAAACATGCAAAGTTTGAATAGTTTTTAGGATAGTTTTTAATTATCTTTATTTATTAGCCTTCATTTGTGCTATGAAATGTTCATGTCCCCTACAAATTATGCTCTTTACTAAAGAAGTAATCAGAATCATGGATCAAATTTTCACTCTACTCAATCATCAGAATTCAATAATTTTATTATAAAGATGTTATCATTTCTAGGCAAGGCACTGAAAAAGTGGAGGGGAAAGTAATTTATCATAGTAATTTTGAATAGTCTTATCTTTCTACCTCTGAAATTTGAGGGTTTTACAAAGTTACAAAATAAATACAAAAGTAATTCAAGATGTTCTGAACTATGGTAAATCAGAATTAAGCAGACCATGTAGCAAAGCTATTTACACAACATAGCATTTTTGGCCATCTGGATCATCTTTAAACTAGACAGAAAAATGATGAAACACACAGGCAGAAGGACCCAATCCACATGCAGCAAAGCCAGCTCTCGCCTCAATTCTACATGTTGCGCCATGGCTAGAAATGACATTAAACCAAAGGTTTCAAGAAAGAACTGCTCCCCGCTCCACCCCTCAAAAAAAAAAAAAAACAAAAAAAAACCTTATTTTTAAAAGTATTACACACATACTATACATTAAAGAAAATGCAAATAAAATCAGAATAAAAACCATCATAATTCTACATAAGTAAACACTGTTAACATTTTGGTGTATTTCCCTCTAATTGTATGTGTGTATAAATGTGTGTATGCATGTTTAGGTGTATGTTTGGATATACACTAAAATAGAATTACACAGCATAACTTAATTTTCTCACCTAACAATATCTCTAGCCTCACAATATTCCATTGCATGGATCTATAAGATTATTTACCCAATTCTCTCCTTAAGTATTCAGGTTAGTACTAATTCTTTCAATAGAAACAGAATTATGCTCAACATACTATAATAAAGAGACTGACTTCATTTTCACTGTTGGACCCCTGACTGCTTTCAAATCCCATCCCTCCTCCCCTTCCTCTTGCCCCGTATCTAGGCAAGCCCATAAGAAAGCCTCTGGCATAAGAGGGGAAGTTCAAACCACACAAACTCTTCATCCCAGCCCCAACCCCCAACCACAATAAAAACCAAAGCTACTTGCCCTCTTTGACTTAAGCCATTCTGAACGATCCCACTGTCTGTAATAAAGCTTATTTTATCCTCTTGGTGCATGTATGACATCATCCTTCTCAACACTGGAACCAAATTTGAGTGAGGGGTTGATTCCTCCTGCCATGGGGCCGCCACAATACAATCGGTGCTGTAAAGATGACCATCTAGTGATTATCACGAGTACCTGGGGATCTTTGTTCTCTTGCATTTGGTTTGCTTATTGGATCCTCTGCCCATGGCAAATATGCACTCAGCTGCTGTCCGCCAACTAGTGTAAGCTTTGAGTTGTGTTGCTGCTCCCTGGCAAGCTTGCATTTTGAGCTATTTCACATGCTGTTGCATTTGTAGAGTCCTACCAAGCCTGTTATAGATATACCCTACCTAAGTCACAAGTTTCAATAACTGACATTAGGGAACAGAGCTCCACTTAAAGTGGACCTTGGTTGTGTGTCTTGTCCAAGACCTATCTGAGTGACTCAGATTGAATCAGGTATCTCAATTCCAGCATAATCTGTAACTGATGGTAGGCTTGTTTGTATTGTTACTTATGAACTGCCTCACCTTGAATTGCGTCCTCCAACACAAAAGACTCTAGCATCTATTCAAATTGCTATACAATGGGCACTCTCATTGGTGTTCCTGGAGACTCTGTCACTGTTGAGGCTTTAGCAACCTCCTCTCATGCTGCCTAGAGCTGCTGGATTATCAGAGACGGCCACAGTTGCCCACATGCTTCTGGTACAAGAAACTACCCTCCTCAGCCCCATGCTACACTCCATTAGAACAGCAAATGCTATCCATATACTGAACCTTTCTGAGCCTTTGACTCTCCACGCCCAACTGATTGTTATACCTCGGGTCGTGGGGGCAGAATGCCAAAGCCTTCATATAGCTACAGAGGCTTCCTTATTAAAATGGAAACAGAACTTACAGATAGAGCCAAACCTGGACCCTCTAGTACATTCCACCTATAAGAGGAAGTGGCGTCCCTCTTCTCCTCCCTTGTCAGGTGCAGTGGCACCAGAGGTGGTCACCCCTCTTTAGACCTACTAGCTACTTGGGAAGCCCACAGGAATCAACTGAGTAATCAAGAAGGGGAGTTCATCCACCTTATGGATGGCACACATGATGGGGCTCCCTGGAGAGCTACTACTATACATCCTCTAACTTGGACATCATCCCTGATCAAAGATGGTGCCAAGAGTCAGCATGAATGACCAATCTGAGGCAGTTGTCTTAGTACTAAAGGATGACCAGGACAATAATCAGTCCTCTCTGCACATTTTTACAGACTCTTGGGCCATTGACAATGATTTGCCTATATGTTCCAGTCAATGGCAACAGCAAGTCCTTATTCATGGTTGCTCCCATTGAGATAAAAACTCTGGGAATTTCTTGCCTCATAGACACCCAAAACATAGGTCAAGGTCACACATGTCTCTACATGTACTAAAGCCATAAAACAAGGCCTCACCAAGACACTCCTTATTCCTTTCAATGTTCCAGACATTCAACTCCAAGAGAACTGAGATTTTTGTCTTTGTTTTGTTCACTTTGTTTTTTTGTTTTATTGTTGTTGTTATTGTTGTTTTACTGCTGAATCCCTAGTAACTAGAACACTGCCTGGGTCATAGTAGGTAGTCAGAAAATTGTTGGTGAATAAATGAATGAATGTCCAAAATCTTTGACATTGTATATTCTTGTATCCCAGAGACTCTATGCCATTCCCAATATAGCTGAGTGGTTTTTTTTTTCAATGGTAGTTTCACTGACAAGAGAAATTTAAGGAAATATTTAAATAATTTAAGACTCTTGTTTGGCTTCAATTATTTGGCAATATCAGATAAAATCTTTTTTAGCCCATTTCTTCAGAAATTACAAATTTAAACAGAGGACCAGAGCCAGAAAATTTGTAGACAAAAACAATACCCAATCAATGCCTTTCTTAAATTCTCCCTAAGAAAATTTTAGTTTTCCAGTCGTTTCCTGAGAAGGCAATTTTTTTTATGAAGGTAAAAGGGGGTTTATTTGCCAGGAAGGCAATTTCTTTTATACTTTCATAGATCTAAGGATAGAGTAATTTTTTTTATTTTAGAGTAAGTCTAATAATTATACTATTCCAATCCCTGAGACTAATTTCTTTTACTGCTCTATTCAACTTCTAAGATACTTTGCTAAATCTACCTTCTGAAAGAATTCAATCCCTAGAGACATAAAAAAAGACTGCTATAAAAATATAAACTATTTGTATAGTAGCTTCAAACCTGTACTTATATTCCTAGGTCTAAAGTAGAATACCATCTACATGAACAAATGAAGCAGGAGCTACAGTCGACCACTACTCCTGCACTGATGCAGAACAAATTGAGTTCTCCCTGGGCCAAATCAATAGATGAACATTACAGACCACATGCAGCTCAGAGAGCTTTTACCTATCAAGGATTTCCCTCCCTGTCAACCTGTCATAGAATGGACTGAATAAATTATTCCAAAATCTACTCATGTGGGAAATTCGAGAATGAAAAAAAAAATACTCTCTAGACTTAAAAAAAGTTGATTGAAAGCAAAATGTGAATTTGAATCTCATAAACTTAATTCTCAGCTTCACCAGCCAGCAGATCAAATGAAGGATACACCATGCCTCCTTCTCTGATTTCAGGTCACTGGCTTCTTAACACAGGTAGAAATTATACATGGCTCAGTAATTTTTACAGATTTGTTTCAAAAACAAGAAGAAGGTCATCATTTCCTTTTGGCAGTAGGACTGAATATCAAGTGAAACACTAATCTCAATCCCAAAGTCCAAACACATAAACATGAAGGGAATTTTATAGAATCAGACTGAGCCCTCACAGATACTTATCAACTATTCTTAAGTCCACAAAGTTGTTTGTGCCTTCCCAAAATATAAATTTTAGTCCATATTCCACTAGCGCTATCTCATTGTTTTGCTTTATATTGTTGGGAGTGGCAGGGAGAGGAATGGACAAAACAAAACAGTTGGGAAGCAAACCTCTCATACCACAAAAAGGAAGGTTTCAGTTGAAGCCTGTGACCCAGAGGCAGCAATTTAGTGTCTTCTCCTGGAAGCAGGACTGATGAATGGTGACTGTGAAGAGAGTTTCATTGGGAGAGTTCGGCTGAGGGGCCAGGCATCTGGGCTATTTACTTACATATGCTCTAAGTTGTGGGGAGACTGTGGAGTCAGGCAGACATAGGTTTGAACCCTAGTCCTGCCAGTTACTACCTATTTTTTAACCTTGCTGTATCATTTGTAAGTGAGGATAATGTTCCCTACATCAAAGTATCTTTGTGAACATTAAATAATATTCATAAAATGATTTACACCTAATAAGTACTCAATAAATGATAGCCATTATTTTAGAATGATAAAGATACACACACACTTTGGTTTCAAAAAGAACAATAGGACATTTTAAAAATTACATGTTTAACAGTAATATAATTTATAAAAACAGAAGTTAAAAAAATTGTGATAAGGGCAAACTGTGGTAAGAGAATAAGAGGAAGACAGGTATGACATAAGTTCTCAAAATACATACAAAAGATTTAAGTCTCACTAACTTTGGGCCAGAAATTTTACGTTAAATCTTACAAGTAGCATGAAGAGGAAACCTGATCATTTTAAAGATTATCAGGACCCCAAAAGTAAAAATTAATTCTTCAGATGAAGCATAATTGTTTTTTTTTTCTTCATTTAGCATGATAAACATTCATCTTGTCAACATAACAATGAGTTTCACCCAGGTTTGTTTCTTAAAATACCCTTCAAAATAATCCAATGCCGCCATGCCAATCCATTTGTAGTACAGAGAGCGATATACACCAAAATATACATCGTTCTTTTCAGTGAAAAAAAAAATGCTTATATTCTAAAGAAGAATGTAGAGAGACAAATATAAACATGTCACTGTGGTGGTTTGAAATAAATCTTCACAAATCCATTGCTTCTCTTTCCCTTCTTTGACTCCCTTCTCCTTGAGGGGAAGATGGACTTAGTGATTCATTTCTAATACATAGAACACAGTGAAAGCAATGGTGTGCAATTTCAGAGACTAGGCCATAAAAAGGCATGCTTTTATCTTGTTCTTTTTCTTATATTACTTGTTCTGAAGGAAGCCAGCTGCCTTGTCTTGAGCTGCCCTACCGAGAGGTCTTCCACCAACAACCAATGATAAACTGAAGCTTCCTATCAACACATGATAGAGCTTGGAAGTAAATCCTCCAGCTCCAGACAAGCTTTCAGATGACTGCAGCCCAGGCTGACATCTTGACTGCAATGTCACAAGAGATGTTGATGCAAAACCACCCAGCTGGGCTGTTCTGAAATTCTTGACTCACAGAGACTAAGATAATGAATGTTTATTGTTTTAAGCTGGTAAGTTTTGGGGTGATTTGTTTTACTGAAATGGATAAGTATTGCAAGTACCTTGGGAGCGAAAGACTAGAAGGTTGAAACTATTTGTAATTAATAAAGAAATATACTAATACTGGTTTCCCAAAGATGAAAGAAATATTTTTATTTTGAGTCTCTTTCAGTAAGGATAAGAACTGCTTGTCTACAAGATTTTGGAAGCTTCTGCTTGTGGAAAAATACAGATATGCGCAATTTAATGAGTCTAACTCAAAACACTTTGAGTTTCTTTTCCAGGTCAAAGTGGTTTTTTATTTTCCATTTCCAGCTTTTTTTTGAGAGGCTCTTAAAATAACCACAAATATTAGAAGATGATTGGATTCAAAGGCTTGGTAGTAACTGTAATTATCTTTTAAATAATATACAACATTCGTATAAAGGCAATGATTTATGTATAGCCATAAATCTGTTACAAAAGTAGAGAAGTTAAGTTGTCAACATATATCATTCATTGGCTCATCCTCTTAATAGAAAACATTTATTGACTCCTACTATGTCTTAGGCACTGGGCTAGATACTCCTTGTACAGACATAAAGCCCAAAACTCAAGTCAGCTGATTTTTTACAGAATTCTATGAAGGCCTAATTGAACAGCTCCCTTGCCTATGAAGTCATCCCCAGCTATCAAAGGAGATAATTTCCCTCTTTTGGACTCCTATAGCATTTTGTTTGCCTGACTGCACAGCATGTGATACATGTGACCTTCAGCACATTATTATGGCATTTGTCTTATTGCCCCCAAATGAATTGTAGATTCCTTGAGCCCAGGGAGAATGTTTCCTATACGCTCAAATCTTTCACACTGTCTTACTGAATGTTTAAGACAGAATAGGAGCTCAGTATTTGTAAAATTTAACAATTGATGCTGCGTTAGCACTATATAGATATAAATTTAGAGCTAATGGAGATGGAAGACAGAGAGAAAGAGAATGTGAGTATATTCTTATGTCTTTCCATGTCTCTTCTTCTTCCTTCTGAGTAAGCTGGAGTTACAAGTGGAAAGGAATAAGGAAAACTACTTCAGGAAAGACTATTATGATTTAGCACAGATGAACAAATTTTAGCTAAACTCAAAAGGTATAGAGTAGTTCACACATCTGCATTTGAATTCTAGCCCTCCCACTTAACATATTACTTCTCTGAAAATTTTCTCAGTGATAAAAGAAATCTTCCTATAAGGTTGCTGGGGACAATAAAGAAATGATACATGTAAAACACTTAGCACAGTCCCTGGCACATAGTAAGTGCTTAATAAAACCCTAGGTGGCAGTGATTCTCACCTGTAATAATACTTTGCAAATTACATTTAGACAAATTAAATGTTGAAAATGCTCTGATAAGCCCTCTCTTTATTGCCTTTGGCTTCATTTTTTTCTATCTTCCTCACAGTTACACCTACTAATCTCCTTTGACTGAAGATTCCCTGAAACGTGAAATCTTATCCTAAGGTGCTGTTAGCATTAAGTTATTCTCTAACTAGAAAAAGGGGAATCCCAGGCTGATTCCTCCTGGCTTACAACCTGTTCACTATTCTTTGGTGTCTATTTAATTATGGGTTCCTGAGTCAACATCCCCCAAATCTACCCAGGTTCATATATTTGGACTTTTGATCTCAAGTTCCACTTCTAGAAATCTCACCCAGGATTCCAATTTCTTGGCCACACTCCCCAATCTCTGAGATTGTCTTCATGTTTTCACAACATTCACTGACTCTGAAGGTTTGGTTCTCTTCTGAAATGCACTATGAAAAGCCGTATTTTACTCGGCTGTGCTCAATCCTAGTCCTGCTTTATGACCCAGGTACTACCCATAAGGGAACAGGAGTGTCCACTGTTTCCTAAACTCACAGGTGAACAGGATATCTAAGTATCTACCATTCCCTAAATAAACAACTAACAGAGTTAACACAGAAAATACCAGGCTGAATAAATTTTAGTTTATTAACCTCTTGCACACCTGACATAAGTTGGGAGTTTAGATAAAAATATTTCAGTAAAAATACAGATGAATCAGAAGTTATTTTTCAATTTTGCCTATGCAATTTTACCATGCATTGTCGGAATACCTCAGAGAGATTGCAGGTTCAGTTCCAGACCACCACAATAAAGCAAATACTGCAATAAGGCGTCCACATGAATGTTTTTGGTTTCCCAGTGCATATAAAAGTTATGTTTACACTATACTGTGGTCTATGAAGTATACAATAGCAGTATGCCTAAGAAAAACAATGTACATATATTTATTTAAAAATACTTCATTGTTAGAAAATGCTAACCATCACCTGACAATGCAGATTTGCCACAGACCTTCAATTTGTAAAAAAGCATAGTATCTGCAAAGAATGATAAAACCAGGTATGGTTACAAATGGTTCTACCACTCCTAAATTTAACATCTTTTCATAGGCCGTATCTTTTACACAGAAGACCTGTCCTACTTCAGTATAATTACTGCTCTCTTTAGAATACTATCTTCCTAGGAGCCCTCTGACTACTTTCTGAAGTGAGGTGTTCTGGGGGGCAGCGGGGGGGGGGGGTGCAGAGAAATGGTTATGGCATGAGGCATGGGTTGTATAATAACAAGGAAAGGCTGAGTCAGGACCAGGAGTTTAGCTGCACACAGCGCTGACTAGTTACCTGAGCCAGATAATCAGAGACGAAGCTGGGAGAGGTCAGAGAGCGTCCCGACCCTCAAAGATGATTTCCTGTCCAATCCCTACACAGTCATCTATGGAGCTTTCTAAAATGCAGATGTCTAGGCCCTAATCTCAGCTATTCAAATTCTGTAACTCTGTAGAAGATGCTAGAAAGGTTATAGGATTCTGATCCAAAAATAAGCTATTCCCAGTGCTATCATCATTATTATTGCACTGTACATTGTGTGTCCACTAGAGGCCAGGAACTGTGCTAAGTGTTTGACCTACATTTACTTACTGAAACCATTTTATATACAAGAAAAACTAAAGCTCGCCCGTGATTGTGCAACAACCAAAGGTCAAAGTCAGAATTCAAGTCATGGGCCTCCAAACTCCAAAACCTTTGATGATCCCTACTCTATATTGCTTTCCAGTGTCCCTGCCTCTTGCTGCTGTTGCCATAAGTACAATCTACTTTTTCTGACTTTTCTTAATTCAGGCTGCTATAAAAGAGTATCATAAACTGGGGAATTTATACAAAAAAAAAAACCAAACAGAAATGTATTTCCCACAATTCTGGAGTCTGGGAAGCCTAAGATCAAGGTGTTGGCAGATTTATTGTCTGGTGAGACCCCACCTCCTGGTTCATAGACGGCTGTCTTCTTGCTGTGTCCTCACGTGAGGGAAGGATGCGGGAACTCCCTGGGGTCTCTTTTATATGAGCACTAATCCCATCAAGAGGGCTCCACCTTCATGACCTAATCATCTCCCAAAGGCTCCACCTCCAAATGCCAATTTATGGGGGATTAGGTTTCAAAATATGAATTTTAAGGAGGACACAAAATTCAATCTATAGGCAGATCATTAGAGCCACACAATTCAGCAGAGGGCTCAGCTCATAGTTGGCTACCAAGACAGGAGACAAAGGACATTAAGCCAAGAGGCTCTGCAACATTTTCCCGATGTCGGTTGGGAAATGGGTCCTACATGAAAAACTACCCCAGTGCTCCCCTCCCAGTAGGCTGCTGACATTTCTCCACATTCCTCATACTATCCTAACGGCAGTCACACAAAACACTGGGACAAAAGGTTCTAAAGCTCAGACTAGCTAGGTTTGTTGATGTTGTTACTACGCCTGTGTATTTATGTATGTGTGATAAAGACATGCATCTTTTCCTTTTCAACCTAAATTTACATTTGTAAAATCACAACAGACCACCACAAAGAAATGAAATTGGAAGTAGAATTTTCCATAATCTCCTTCAGAGTTCTGCAGCGTGGATTAGGATATTTGTTTGTTTAAATTAGAAATCTGTCTCTAAGCAGTAGCTAGGAAAAGGGGCTCAGCTGCTTATAGTGTGGCCATTTTCAGATTTCAAGGACCCTTAAATACATATAACAACCTAAGCAGAGAAGAATGCATCCCCAGCACTGCTCCAACCCACTGACGTACATCATATGAATTGGCAGGTGATCAGGACTTTTTCTCCCACCGCTAATGGGATAAATGCATGTGCTGAATCTCCAGGAGAGACGAAAGAATGCACGGTATGAGGAATGTCTGAGCACTTCTGCCCCAAATTTATGCTGCCCTGTATGTTCATGTGCTTCTGAAATGAGGATGTCAAGACAAACAAGCCAATCTTTCTTGGAAACTGCAGCAGCCGCCGCCAAAGCACCGTAAGTGCACAGTAGTCCAAGCTGTTCAACTTGACCATGAAACAAGGCCCTGATACCTGCCAGTCTCTCTTCCATGGGTGATCACATTTTCTTCATCTGTTAAATCAGAAAACTCTCCTGTGTAAGGACAAGATGATGGATTAATGATCTACTATCTGCCAAAGGATCATCAGTTTCTCTGGGGAAAATATCCAAAACCTTTATGAATAGCAGTGGGCAGAAATGTGCCCTCCTGCTGTTTTCTTCTTTTGGCCAGTTGGCAGTTACTGAAAGATTAAGGGCATCAGAAACACTGCCCCAAAAACCTGGATATTCCAAAATGTGCAAAAATGGTACAGAAAATTCTCTCTCTTCTCTTATCCTCTTAGAAAAAATCTTGTACAGGATGAATCCTTTGTCTTTAGAAATAGGACACCCTCGAATGCTTTCAAGCCACAAGCAGTAATTTAGGAAGTGTTTTTAGAAACACACAAAAAGGCCAATGCCACCAATAGCAAAGAAACTTTTTAATAGGTTGAGGGTGTTTATTAAACTTCTCATTAGATTCCCACAGGCATAGAATGCTTCAGAAGAATAAGTTGAAGACAGGGGTATGTCCCATGACCACTGGATGACCTTGCCTGCTTTCCAGTTCTGATGTTCTGCTCTATTAGCAAGATGCACAGCGTGGAAGGATCCTGGTGTTTAAACAGAGGCTGTTTGAACACTCTTTACATGTGACCCCAGAGCTGGAGACACTGTGAGACACACGTCCTCACTCAATTCACATTTAAATCTGGGCCTTGTTTCTTGTTTTGAGTAGACTTTTTTAAAGCAGTTGCAGGTTCCCATATACCTCCTGCTCGCATACACGCACAGCCTCTCCCACTATCAACATCCTTTACCAATACGGTACATCTGTTACAAGCAATAAACCTGCACTGACACATCATTGCTACCCAAAGTCTATAGATTCAGTATGGTTCAGTCTTGGTGTTGTTCAGTCTGTGGGTTTTGACAGATGCGTAATGACATATATCTATCATTTACAGCATCACACAGAATGGTTTCACTGCCCTAAAAATCTTCTGTGTTCCATCTATTCATCTCTCCTCACCCCCACCCCCACCCCTGACAACCAGTCATCTTTTTACTGTCTGCATAGTTTTGCCTTTTGAAAAATGTCATAAACTTGCAGTCATTCTATATGGAAGCTTTTATCAGATTGGCTTCTCTTGCTTAGTAATATGCATTTATTTAACGTTCATCTATGTCTGTTCATGACTTGATAGCAAACCTCTTTAGTGTACAGTAATATTCCACTGTCTGAATGTACCACAGTTTATTTATCCATTCACTTACTGAGGGAATCTTGGTTGCTTCCAAGTTTTGGAAATTATGTAGAAAGCTGCTATTAACATCTGTGTGCAGGTTTTCACGTGACGTAAGTTTTCAACTCATTTGGGTAAATACAAAGGAATGCGATTGCTAGATCACATGGTAAGAGTATGTTTTGCAAGAAACCACCAAGCTATCTTCCAAAGTGGCCCTTATTTATTTTTTTTAACCCAGAGGAAAATTGCCCTGGGGCTCCAAATTTCTCCTGTTTGTGGCACCATTGTCTTCACCAGATGCCTCTGAATAGAGCTGGTCCTCGGGGTGGGAAACTTGGGTCTCTCTTCTTACCTCTCGGATCTCTGGGCAGGGCTCCTGGAAAAAGATGCCGGCGTTGAGCAGCACCCACTAATCAGGTGGTCAAACATCCTGTCCTGAAACTTCTCACATCTGTTTCATGTCAGAAAGTGACTGCATCCCAATCACAGTTTAGTCAGTGTAATTTTATTGGCAGCAGTGTTTTCCAAATGAAAGCCAAGCTTGAGGATTACAAATCACAAAAGCTTTTCGGTGATTTGCATGTTGGGCTGTCAGATTGCTCATCCTTAGTAGTTGGTCCTCTTCCATTACGCTCTTTAGGATCTTCTGAGTTTGAGAGATACCTCATTGTCATCAGCTAGGTTGAGGGGTCTGGAGCAGGAAAGTCTCTAGAGATTCAAACTTCCACATGTTCAAGAATTCTTAATTGAATGGATAAAGGGACAAACAGAGTCACTCTCCACTGCCATCCACAGCACACACCCCTCTCCTAGAGAGGTTTAGATACACACACAACCTCTTACACAGCCTGGGAGGCCCTGCTGAAACTGTCGCTCTCACAAACAACAACAAAATATAAATCATTGTCACTCATACCTGCTCAGGATTCTCTTAAAGACACATTATTGCCAGAAAATGTCAACATGTTAATGTCACAGTCCAGAGAGATACAGGAATAAACCTGGGAACATATACAGTAATGAAACACATAGATCATAACAGCTACATCACAACTGGATGGCCCCTGATTAGCAACTTATAAATCAGGATATAACTATGAAAGTTGAGATTAGTAAATTTTAAATTCTTTGGCTGGCTTTGATTATGAAAGTGTAAGGTACACTTGTATTTGAGAAGAACGATCTTGAGGAAAACTATCTTGTTGATATAAGTGAAAAAAAACAGAAAGAAAGAAAAAAAAAAAGCCCTGTGTTGAATTGCACTTCTGAATAAGATGCAGAAGAGGTTAGAATACACCATATTAGTCAGGGGCCTGACAGCAAACATTCAGCACAGTCATCCTAGATATTGAGAAGGGTTCAGTGATGGGTCCTATGCACGCCTCTGAGCAGAGGACAGTAGCCTAGGGCAATAGTGGGGGCCACGACCACATCCAGATCAGAAGGGACAAGGAAAAGGGGGTTACTGGAACCCAAAGCGCTGTGTATTAAGGGGTTGCTGGACAGCCTTGACTTCCAGAGACAAACACAGTTAACCTGCAGCAATAGGACAGGAAGACAGCTGGGGGAACAAATATCCCAGCCCACTCTGCCAACCTCCAGTAGCCTGCCTCTGCCTGGCAGAACCTAAAAGGCAGACAGAACAAGGGTAGCCTGTGATGCAGGGACCAGCCAGAAGGAGCAACTGTTTTAGTTAAGTTTAAACCTACACAAGCTCTGTTTCTTATTAGCATGATTAAAGCTCTTCTCTTTTAATATCCAGCTGCTTAACTAACCTTTTGGTTTAATCACAAAGGAATGTGACTCGTAACAGGAAAGCTTTTGTTGACCACAAACTTTACGCAACATTTGTTATAGGAAATCACACTTATTCACTTAAGTAAAAAAAGTTTGGTATCAGATAATAAATTTACACATTTAAGTTATGAATGTGCTCACCAACCTCAACCTGACCATCCATCCAGCCCCCTGTAAAGGCACTCATCCTTCTTGTGTTCACGAATGCATCACATGGATTTCTGTGAAGCAGAGAGCATTTTGGCTAGCTTCCTCTTGCCACCATAGAAAGAAAAATTAATCTTGCCTCTGACATATTCATCTAAATATATCACGAAGTTACTTTGCTTTTTTTGTGCAAGATAATTCTTTTACGTTCTGTTTGGAGAACTTCTCTGTTCTTTGATATTTACATGAGTCATGGTTATACTTCTTGGACATATAGAAGCATTCTGAATTATCAAGATTTTATACAGTAAATTAACTTCCACTTAAAACACCCAAATAAAGGTGACTCGAGACCTCTGCAGGATACCCAAAGTAATTGCCTGGAATTAAGCGAATAAAAAGACAGTCTTTATGTATGAATATATCTGTCTCTTCAAAACTAATCTTCTTGTAGGAAATGTCAGTGAAAGGGTGGAGTACAGATCCGAAGTATTCAGAGTGTCCTATTCTCCTTATGCTTAAGCCCTGTGATACCAGGACTATGGAAAATTGACTTAGTAACACTCCTTCACATGTACTCACTTAGGACAATAACGGACAATAACATAGGTATACATTCATGTTTACTTGCCTCGGACACAATCACAAGAAGGCAAACACATTTTTATTGGAATCAAACACCCTTTTTAAGGTTTTAATTTTTTAAATGCAAACTCTGCAGGTTTCTTTGTATGCTTATGTACAACCAAATTTAAAAAAAAAAGAATTTATTATCCATCTACGTAGTATGGCTCAGCAAGTTGTTATGGGTCAGTTCTGGAACCTTTTCTCTAAGATCCTACTCTGTGCTTATTGATCCCATTTTCCAAGGTCTCCTTCTCAATTCAAGCCCTGTACTTCTGAGATCTTAGAAGGCATCTGGTGGTGGCGGTGTTTCACCAACGCATTTGCTCAAAGTCAGATGTTACTGAATCCTTATTTTTCTTCCTCCAACCTCACCTTGACCTGATCTTGTACAACCTGCCCCAACCCTTTCTAGGTAGCCAATGTTAAACACTAGTATACATCCTTCCACACCTTTTCCCATGATCATAGAATTACACACACACTCATAAACACAAGTATCTAGGTTTGAGGGACGATCTTACACAACTGATTTTCACATTATAGTCTCTACATCTACCATTTCACACTTACACATGGAAATCTCACCAAGAAAGTTAACAAAGATCTAACTCATTCTTTTGGTCACACATATATATTTGATGCTTTAATGTTAAATTCAACCTCATCTAATATCACCACCCTCTCATTTTTGTTAGCCTTTGGTCTCTCTTGTCCATCCTTCTATTTCCAAACTTTATCACTTCAAGTGTGTTTCATTACACTGAATGTATATGTTTTCCTTTTATAAAAATCCAAATCTCTCAGTGTCTATCTTTCAATAAGAGAATTTGCCAAGGCATATTGAATTTGACAATTTACAGACTTTTTTACTCTTTACATCTTACTCTGTTTGCTCATTTATTTTTCACTTTGTTTTTGCTTACTCATTCATTCTTCTTGCTTTTGCTGTTTTGCTAGTCATTCCCTCTTTCCCCTGTATTTAATTTGAAATTCTGTACTTTTCCATTCTGCTAGTATTTACCTTCTTCTTTCCAACACTCATAATCAAACTCTTATTTATCTCTTTTTATATGAAACCAAAATAACAACTATTTCTCCCAACTGCGATGAGCTATTTCTCCACTGTTTTCTTTCCCCTCCCCGACAAGACCACTAAAAGGCTTCTCTTTCTCCTCTGGTTGATGATGAGTTCTGTAGACAGCTTCTCCATGCTTTATTCTACCCTGCTCCACCAACACCTAAATTCTAAGTTTTTAGGCAAACATTTGGTAAACTGCAACTTCCCTTTCCATATGTCCCTTCTGCTTTAACAGTTTGTATTTAGCACTTAAATTATATGTTTCTTTTACATTATCACTACTCATTTACATACATTTAATACTATTTGCATATATTTAAATCCACTTATACACATTTTCAAGTTTATTACTTGTCATTCTTTCTTCTCTTTATTTTCACCATATTGAGGATTCTTCTGATACATGGTTTTTTACAAGTTATCTTTCCCATTTGGGGTATGTGCTTGACATGTTCTCTGGATCCTCACAAATCCACAAATCTGTCCTATTCCTTAGCGAATGAATTATATCAACAGTCTCAGCTTGCAGCCCTTCCCTCCCAGTAGCCTATAGCAGTTAGTCCACCATCCTCTTGCTTCCAGAATTCTAGTATCATTTTTCTTCCATTGAAAGTAGTCTAATTTTTTTTCAATCTGAAACTTGCAAGATTTTCTCTTTGTATCTTCTGCCTTATCATTTTCTAGGCCTATTCTTCACATTTCCTAGCCTTTTTCTATTGTCTTTTACATTTTCCTGAATTTCTTCTTATGACCTAGTTAAGACCTTGCTAAACTAAAAAAATTTCAATTTTCAGTTGTTTTACTTAACCACACCCTCTTTCAGCATGTTACCACATTCCCTCTATTCTCTCCTCTTTACACTTCTTAAATGAGAGCTATGCAATGAATTTTTGCACATTCATTCACTCTCCAGTATGTGTTGGGTACATTCTGTGTGTTATGAGCATTTTTAGATGCTGGGAATACAATAATACATTTTAAAAAGACAAAAATGCTTGCCCTTTATTGACCTTGTTTTCATTTTCTCATTTTTCATTCATTCTTCTACCCACTGAAATCAGGTCCCCCATCCCCACCCCATCCAAGGTTGCTCTAGCAAAGATCAGGTATGAACTATAATTGCCAAACCTATGTCTACCTCAGTAATCTGTGACATTTGGCACTTTTCTCACTGTCTTCATGATTGTAATAATGCGACTGTATCAGGATGACTTTCATTGCAAGTAAAGGAGAACTCAAATTGGCCTAAACAATAATTTACAAGGTAACATAACCAAAATTTTCAGTAATAGCAGGTTTCAGAGCTGATTTGATTAGGCAGCTCATCAAGAACCTGGTTTCTTTCCTTGTATTCGGCTTCTCTGGTGTTAGTTTCATCCTATGCTGTAATAGTTCCAACCTTCACATTAATAGGCCACACCTCTTGGAAGGAAGAGATTGTCCTTCATGAGCTTTTTTCCCCCAAAGCCCCCAGCAAATTTCCCATCATGTCTAATTAAATTTAATTGGGTCTCTGCCCCTTCCTAAATGAATCCTTCTTACCCTAGAAATGTTCCAATTGTCTTAGGCTTGGGTTATTTGAACCCATCATTGTGGCAGTGGTATAGGATTACTCTGAATAGCTGTATAAACCAGGGCTCACCCCTAGAGCTGGGTTTGAGTCAGCTTTGAGGACACACATCAGCAGCATAACAGAAAGATGTGTGGATACCCAAATAAAAATCTGGTACTGTTAGGAAGGAAAAAGAGGGGGAATTATTGCTCGGTTGACCATAGACAAAGGCCAATCAATTTCCCCCTAGACCATGAATTAAATTTCGTGGCTTTCTAGAATTTCATATACAGCAATTTTGGGTATTTTCATCTACTACTATGGCTTTAACTACAAACTCTATGATAGGCACTCTCAAATTTAATGTTTAAACTTTGTTCCTGACTACATTTTTTGTCATAAAGCTCTGTTCACTTTTATAATATCAAGTCAACGTGGTAATCCTGCTTAGCAGCATGGAAAAGTTAATGTCGTTACCCTTTGTTCTCAGGTCTTCCTTGGAATCTAGAACTAAGTCATTGAAAATACCCTACTTTTTCATATCTTTGTATCACTGTCTCTTCTCCCTGGCTGGAATTTTCTTTTCTCCTTGGGCTCCTGCATGAAGTCTTCTCTGACTCACCCCCAAACCTCTGACTCTATCTTTCCAAATCCCTTACACAGACTTAATCCTCTAGTGTGGAAATTATCTGCTATAGTCAAGGCACATTGCATCATAATTATTCAGTTTTATGAATATCTCCATAGCAGATAGTGATGTCCCTGCTACGTATATAAAGATGCAATGAATGTGTGTAAGAAGGGAAGGAGGGAGGGAAGGAGGAATGTGCTGTAATAATAAACAATAATCTATACACTGACCTTAGAGTATTATCTTCAATTTTTAGTAGACAGATTTTATATGAACAGAAGGGAATAATTTGAGGATGAAAACAAGGATCCTAATCTAAATTCTTCTATTAATTACAATATGCACTAGAGCCCCTGGCCTAACAAATTCTCTTTTCTCTCCAGGTCCAACATCAATAATTTACAAATGTGGATAATTCTAATCAGCCAAAATTTTTAGGTTAGGCTGGCTTTGGAGCATTATGGGATATGCAGTTCAGTGAAAATGTTATGACTCAAATGAAGCATGTCACACTGGAAATGTGTATCTGGTTTCACGTGCTGCAGAACAGATCTTCATAGGCACTAAATGAGACACAAAAATCACAAGAGGATAATAGATATCTTTCTGCTCCATTTAACAAACACAACTTTTTCTCATTTCTTAGAGATGGAGCTCTTATTTCACTTCCTTATTGCCTATCAATCAGCTGGAGAAGACATCTGCAACTGTAGTTCCTTTATAAAGACATAAGTCCTGGCAGCAGCAGTCAACACTCATCTAAAAGCTCCATTCTAAAATACTTTTGTCAGACTGCATAGAAAGTAAAAGGCACATTTTAGTCTCATTTGATTAAATCAGGGAATGTACCAGCTAGCCAAAGAATGGAAAGTCCTTTCCTTTTACATGCTCCATTAACTGCACTTCACCGGAAAAATAAATCTCAGTGCAACTCTTTACCTCTGGTCCTCTAATTGCTACTTACAAATTCTTTTCTTGCAATCATGCTATCTCTCATAAATCACGAAGCCAAAGCATTTGCAGCTGAGCCCTTGGCTCTAATTTAACATGATATGCCACTATTAATGCCAAAGGCAAATAATATACTAAGTTACCATGGAAACCAAGGCATGAAAAGGTGAAAGCCCTCCCTGACACAAGATGGGTGGGACTTCTGTGGAGACCTCCGCCCCACCAACACCAGGGGCTGTGTCATTTTGTCAAAATTCCTCAGACCCAGCCCATTCCCAATCCCAGAGATGTGTGGATGCATGTAATTGCTCCTCCCTCCAAAGGAGAAAAATTATTGGACAATCACTCACATTACAGATTCTTCATCGTACCCTCACTGTCAAAAGCCATAGTCTATGGCAAAATATTAGAAAACCAACTTGCAAAAGAGATCAACTGAAGGGTATTACTACCGTTAAAACAGTATACTTCATTTTACAAAAGCACTCACTCATCTCAACATTCTGTAAATTGTATAGTATCCTTCTACCTTCCAAATCTTATGTTCACATAGAAGACAGACACTTTCAAGGTTGGAAAAGGGGGTTACATTGTTAAAAATCAATTAGAAATAAAACCCAAAAATCGCTATAGTTATAAATCAATAGGAATAAATTATCCCATTTTCCAAAACATTAATTGACACAGTGCTTCGGTGATAAGGCTTGTTTCTAGGGATGTAAAACTACTTCAGCACATGCATTCGTGTCTGTGCCCCCTACACACAAGGAAAGAGCTCCCACTTAACATTTCTTTGTCAGCCTCCTTCATGTATATCTTATTCTCTCTGCTTTGGCCTCATGCAAATGGAAAATTTCAATTACAAGGAAAGAAATCATTGAATTTCCACCATAAGGAAAATATTGCTCTAGAGAAAGAGACAAAGAAAACGCAAGGCATGGTACTAACACGACAATATATAATTTCTCTGGAGAAAAAGTCAACTCAATTGTATGTATGGTGTTGAATGAGGTCATTCATTTACTTTCCTGCAAAGTTTTCTCCATTTTATCCAGACAATGATTTAAAGAACTGAGCTGAAGTAACCAACCACATTCTCTTCTGTTACAGTTCTATAAAAGGTAAAGTTGAAATTGGTGAGCAAATGCAATGCTGGTTAGCAGGGTAGACAAAACTTTATCACACATGTTCATTTCATTGGGATTCAAATTATTGCTAACAGCCTTGGGCTCATTAAATTCAAAACACATTTTATGGAATATTTTGGCCTCCAATTTTAAAGCCATGTGTGTTTTACTGAAAAATTTAATTCAGAAGAGTTTGATTCCATTTGAAATCATTAAGATTTAATTGAACTTCTTGATATTGACCAGTAAGGTTATCTAAACCTACAGTATAATATTGAGTTTGGTGATTGGCAGTTAATGAGAGGCCAGAGTTAGAATTAGTGTTCTGTTGCAAGAGTGGAAGCAGTTGTCTACATCTATCAAGAAGCTAACCATGAAATTCTGGAGGGACGGAGTGGATTAGAGGGTGCAGATTTATTGCAAAGAGTCTTCAAATAATTTAGCACAACCATCTTGCCTTTTTAGTAGGCTAAATACATAACGTTTCTCACATATGTCTTTTCTATTTTGTGTATATGCGTGTGTGTATACACCATTCTATTAATAAAATACAAATGTATTGAATAGGGTAGTTTTTTCAAAATCTTTTATGTAAGTCACTTTCTTTACATGACTGTTCAAGCATTAGGTGATCCATGAAGAGAACAAATGGCATTAGACTAGAATTAATACTACCACTAAAATTTATTGGGGATTTCCTTAGTGGCACAGTGGTTAAGAATCCGCCTGCCAATGCAGGGGATATGGGTTCAAGCTCTGGTCCAGGAGGATCCCACATTGCTGAGGACCAACTAAGCCTGTGCACCACAACTATTGAGCCTGAACTCCAGAGCCCACGAGCCACAACTACTGAGCCCACATGCTGCAATTACTGAAGCCCACACACCTAGAAGCCTGTGCTCCACAATAAGAGAAGCCATCGCAATGAGAAGCCCATGCACTGCAACAAAGAGTAGCCCCTGCTCGACGCAACTAGAGAAAGCCCACATGAAGCAACAAAGACCCAACACAGCCAATAAATAAATAAATAAATTTATTAAAAAATAACAAAAAAATAAACAAAATTTATTGAACATGTTCCATATGCCAAACACCTTGCTAAAGATTACCTCAAATCATCTCATTTGATCCTCAAAACAACTCTATGAGGTAAACATATGCCATACCTCACACCTTTGCCAAGGTCACATGTATACTTTCTATTTATCCTTTGTAAAGCCTTTTAGAAAAGGATGTAAGAGAGTAGCCTTTACTAAGAGACTTTTGTTTCAGGTTTCATCACCTCAAAGAGTAGTCATCCTAGGGAATACAGGAAGAAGGAAATGCTATCTATTTGTGCCAGGGTCAAGAGCAGATAGTCTGGAACTGTGTGTGTACTTGACAGATAGCCATATAGTTTAGGTTCTATACACCACACCAAGCTCAATCTAGCTAAACAAAAAAATACAAGAGATAAAGCTCTTATTTGCAGCAATGTTATGTATTATATTACCATTCAAAACTTCTCCTCTGTGGGAGGATTATATATCCCCATTCTTTTGACAATAGGTTTAGCCATGTGATTTGCTTTGCAGAATGAAATGTGAACAGAAGGTGACACATATCACTTCTTAGCAGAAGCTTTCAGATCCAGCACATGAATCATGTTTCTATTTTCCCCTCTATTATGAGCCCAGCAATGCCCCTGATAGGAACTTCTCCATCAGCCTAGGTTCAAGATTGAAGACAACAGATGGCAGAGCCCCAGCCAGCCCATGGTGAACATGTACATGTGAATGAGAAATCTACTTTTGTGGTTTAAAGCCCCTACATTTGGGAGGTCATTTGTTACTGCACATTAACTTTGACTACCCCTACAGATACAAACAATGTAATACAGCAATTAAGAGGATGAGATCAGCAAACTGCCTGGCCTCAAATCACAATCCCATCACTATTATTTATGCTATTGAAATTCAGTTCCAAAAATCTGACCTTTAAATAAGCCAGAGTGAATGTATAACAAATTAAATTTGGTCCCTTGAATACTCTCTCTGCCTAATATGGAAAAAACAATTTACAATTGGTTTACATTAAGCAAAACAGATTACAAAACTCATACGTCTTAAAAGTTTTTTAAAAAGTTTTTCCAATACATAACCATGTTTTAAATTTCAAACAATAAGTGACGTTGGTGCCCTAATTCCTTCCAATAACACTTACCTAGTATTTGTTCAATATTTCAATTGTATATCTATGTTTCTCCCTTTCCACTATTGAAATAATAAACACTAAGATTTCTCTATTTTTGATCTTCTTTATACTTTGGAGTCCCATACTCAAAAAAATGGTATGTTGTTTTCTAGTATGTCATTTTGGCATAGTTGATAATTCATTCCTTATCACTGTTTATCATACTTATAAGTTTTGATAAAGAAGAAATAGAACATTTGTTCAGGTAATTACACCCTACATGCTTTCAAAATGATTTGGAGTTGCTTACAGAAATATAGATATTGCAACAGAGCCAAAAAAGAAAAAAAGGGAAATTAGTGCAAAGGAGAATAAAAGCAGGCCTGTTAGATGGATTTGGTACATAAAATAGAATCCAACAGGAGCTTACATGCTTATTAAAAAGCTTTTCAAATTCAGCTTTGAGATTCCTAGTGCCCAAAGCAAAGAGAGAAACACAGTCACTTATCAGATACATAATGACCCAAGAACCTTAAAAAGCAGTGACTCAAGAGAAGTACAACTTTTCATGTCATGGAAACCTGTCAGACATTTCCTCTGTGGGTAAACATTAAAAAGAAAACATGAGATAGCATCCTTAACAATGTCCTTATCAATATCCCTACAAACAAACAGCAAAATGTAAGAAATTTCCTACTCTGCATTCTATTAAGACTTGAATTTCATCCTTATAGCTTAAGGAAATATACAAGATGTTCTTCCAAGTTAAGTTATTTATTTACATTAAAAGTATGTAGCCATTTAGGCTATGTCAAGTTCTTTATGTATAATATTCTATGTGACATTTCTGAACCAAATACGAAGTTAAAGGTTGAAACATTGGTCATTGTTTTAGATACTCCGCGGAGTGCACGCTACAATTTACTTAGGCCAGAATGTTGGAAAAGTATTCTGGTTTATCTGTAAAAGAATTTAGAGTAAACAAGATCAAATTCTGTTCAAGATCATATTCTTTTATTCAATTCAACTCAAGATCACATTCTTCTAGGCAATCCAAAAATCTCTGTATCCCTTGCCGTCACCTTTTTTTCCATTGTCATCTCCAGCTCCACAGTTATTTTTTTATTTTGATTTTCTGAAACCATTCTTCTTTCTATAACTGCCATCACTGGCTGGGTACCTCACTTAAGGTGACAATCACACAAAACTATCCAATGACTATAACTCATTACAGATGTCCTCTATTTGTGTTCATATAGAAACTATACAATAATATTGCCATTGGCACTTCTCTATAGAGTGCCTTGTTCTCTATAGAATTTTATGACCTTGCTTGTCTTCCTACACAGATGTCAATTATTTTCAGAGTAAAGTTATGCCTTGTGGAAGAACATCAACAAAAACAGTCTAGAAAAAGGGGGAAAGGACAATCAGCAAAAAATGGATTGATCTGAGTACGTCTTTGAGATCTCAGACTCAAACTTGGGAAAGTGGTTTTTAGAAGCTATCTAATGAACTGATATGAAAGTTCTTCATTTAGGTTTGCAATTTATTCTGCTATTCATTTCTAAACATATATAAGAATTTGTAAAATACTTCATTTTGGAAATTTGCTATTGAGATATGTGGTTCATATTCTTAATTGTTTGCCCCAGAAAAAGTTAGTTAATCTCCTGTACCTCCGTTTCCTCGATAACAAAGCCTGTCTCATGGGGCTGTTGTGAGGGTTACATGGGTTAAAATTCATGAACCACTTAGAGCCATGCTCGGCACACTGAACACTATAAAGTGGCCTGCTATGATTATTATTCTTTTAAAAATTAATTTTTAAATGTTTTCAAAATGTTATTGTTCCCTATATTTTTCCTCATTAAATATTCAATAGTATAAAATGATAGAAATCAGCACCATGAAAACTGAAACAGTTTTTATTTTGTAGATGAATGCCAAATTCTACCTCATTAGGAAGAAATGAAGCTACAAGTTTTCCTTTCCTTGCACACACTGTTTTAATCAGCAGACACCATGACATTTCAATCAGTGATAATTCAAGAAAGATTTGTTGTTGCTAACGCATCGCTTCACAAATTAGTGCTTTTTGTTAAAGGCCTAAATAAAGCCAACTCCAGTTTTAGATTTGCTTTAATTCAAAGACCCTCGCTCTCTATTGAGCTTGTCCCTAAAGGCCCTGTTCACCCATCCTTAGACTGGCAGCAGGTTACAATGAAAAGAGCACTGGTCTGGAAATCAAAAACTTATCCTTAACTGGCTGTGTCACTTGCTGGTTCTTTATATTTAAACAAAGCATTTTGCCTTATTTGAACTTAGTCTCCTACAGGAGCTGAATGGAGATAATCCTTTATAAAGTTTCATAATTCTCAGTAGCTTTTCACATTACCTACATGTGTTGGACAATGTGACATTAACTCCTCCAAAGTTATACATCTATATGCAAACTTATACAGAAAATGAATTCTCCTCATCTAGATCATTCATATATTACCCAGATTTTTATGCTTTCTAGGAAGAACAGAAAATAGTTCCTATTTAAAGCTATTTAATACTTAATTAGAATATCCTTAAGAGCATTGAAACTCTCATTCCTTTCTTTCCACAGAGAAAATGCATAGATTTAACTGTTCTTTTTATCTCTGCAATGCTGTCCAGTTTCTGGCTTCTGCTTCCTGTTAGCTGGTCACAAATACAAGTGAGATAGTCATTGCCAACATTTGCTTCTCAAAATACAACTCCCCAAATACAGCTTCTTCGCTCCCTTGTATACAAACATATAGCTATCTTCTGGAATTCTTACTTGTAAAATTCTTACTTGTAAAATCAAGTGCCAAGAAACCATTGGATTGGTTTTACTTCCAAGATCCCTAGTATCTAAGAGGTATGACCAATCATTGTATTCACAACTAGGACCATATACGACACATTCTTGGAGATACCACTGGTGTCACGAAAAACAGGAGACAGTTTCTGGAGTCACATTCCCCTCCCCCAAAAAGAAAACAGACAAGTCAGCAAAGGAGAGATGACCACAGGACTTCCAGGGGCAGGGACTGGGTGAGGCAGAAGACAAAGCAGAGCCTCTGCAGGATAGGGTGAAATGTCCAGGCTCACTGAGGAAGAGAGTCTAAGCTGAAGAAGTAGAGAGTTTGAGTAGCAGGCAGCCAGAGGGACAGAGGGCTTAATCAACAGGCACCACTGAAGGGAATAGCCCCAAGGCAACAATGTTGTAGGAAGAGCACCAGGAGGGAACGCGGAGTCTGAGATTCCTCTTCCGAACCATAACTGGGATTAGAAGTGAGAAGTCTCAGGAATATCCCACCCTCCCTCCTAACAGTAGAAGCAAAAGTAAACTCTCCTTGGAAGATAGTGCCCTAGAACAGGCCCACAGGTCTCACACAGATTGACAGCAAGCATGAACTTAAAGACCACCGAACACACAGAAAAACAAGCCACGGTGAATGAGAATCAGCAGACGAGAAACAAAATTTAAACCTAAAGAACTGCAGATATTGAAACTGTTTGACATAATAGAAAATAGCTAGGTATGAAATTTGTAAAAGAAAAATGCAATTGCAAAGACAAGTATATACGAAAGCTATGAGAAATAAGCAGATAGAACTGAAGAGGTTGTAATTTACAGGAATAAAAAATACAATTGAAATTCTATATTTTAAAATTAAAAAGTGCAATCAATGTCAATAAATAGATTAGGGAAAAATTAACAGATTAAAGGAAACATAGAGGTCTGGGAATGCGGCTGAAGATTCCAGACTCTCATCATACTTTGGTCTTTCTGGTGAGAAGCACCTGAAGCTGACTAGGGGCCCCCAGCCACTGGACATCTTATTAACATACAGAAGACACGCATTACTCTGGAGATTCTAAGGCTTTAGCAAGCCTATGCCACGAGCCAGGGAAAAGACCAAATATTTACTTTTTATTATGTTACACTTTCGTTTAATCCAATGATCTTTTTCTGTGGATTTATATTTATGTGATTAAGTTTCACATCTTGAAAGTAGGACCTTCAGGCATTGGACACTAAACAACCTAGAGTATAAACTTTTCATGGCATTGACTAACTAAATTAACAAAAATCAACCTTTTACTTGGTATGGGTAAAGTTAATTTGTATATTGGGGCCTGCAAAACGGAGGCAGACCGAGTGACCCAGCCCACATCACAAATCTCAACCTAAGCCAGCCTGCATTTTCGGGAAATGCCTCACTGTCAAGGAAAGTGAACACCAATCATAATACTTCAACTCAGCTTTAGCTAGCTTACCCTACCCCAGAAATTAGGACCAGCTAGCCTTTAAGGAAATCAACCAGCCTCATGGTCAATCATGCCCTATATCCATATTGCTTCCTCTAACAATTTGTAAAGCTTGCTCTTGTCCAAAATCCCTCAGGAGGAGTGTGTCGACTTAAAAAAAATGCACAACATGAGAATTGCGAGTTGAGTTTATTTGGGACAAAATTAGGACTGCAACCTGGGAGACGGCATCCCAGATAGCTCTGAGAAACCATTCCAAAGAGGCAGGGGGGATGATTAGCATATATGTATTCTTGGTAAAGGAGGAGTACATGCAATCAAACACATTTTTTGGTAAGGGGTTTCTGCTAGTCACGAGGAGCAGACGTCACCATGTAGGGATATAGTGCTTTTCTAGATATGGGGGATGCAAGGGTTGGGCTCATAAAATCAGCTCCTGAAAACATCTAACTATCTGAAGACCTGTTCTGCCCATCCTCCAAAGTGCAGAGTGCCTCATTCCAGGTCTCCACCCTGAATGCCCTTCAGGGGATGTGGAAGGTCAGTAGCTACAGCAGCACAAAGTGATTTAATTCTTATACAGGCAGATGGCAAGTTCCAATTTATAGTCGACGTGCTCTACTGCTAAGGCACTGCCCCCAATTCACAGATTGTTTTCCCTCAAATAAAGGACATCAAACTTTTGACTAAATTGTTTCAGGTTTGTCATTTCACAGTATACTTAGCATAAACTAGGACAGAGAGTTTGTTTTTCCAGAAATTTCTTTTAAATATTTGCTCTTTATTTATATGATGAAAAGGCAAGCATTGTTCCAAGTACTCTTGAGAAGTTTTTCTACAAAGAGATGAAGCACGTTAATTCTCAGTTTCTAATGTTTTAAATACTTTAAATAAAATATGTAAATATAGTTTTTACTATTGTAAAGAATTTTCCTGTACATTTATAACCTTCAGTAGGAGTTTTTAAGGTTTTAAGAAAATGTAAAAAAAAATTTTAGTTGCAATAATTGATGTAGAACATTGTATTCATTTGGGTGTGCAATATACTGATTTAGGATATGTGTATATTGCAAAATGATTGCTACTATGTTTAGTTAACATCCATCACGGCAGGTAGTTACAAATTTTGAGTGTGTGTGTGTGATGTGAACTTTTAAGATCTACTCTTTCAGCAACTGTTGAATATACAATATTGTTAACTATAGTCATCATGCTGTATATCATATCCCTAGAACTTCTAGCTTGAAGTTTATACATACTGATGACCTTCACCCATCTCACCCACCCCCTGAAAGTTATTTTTTAATGCAATTAAACTGAAAGATTTTTAGTCCTAGAGAAACAGAGCCACAATATTTCCAGTATTTCTTATTTCTCTGAAGTCAAAAGCAGTCATTCTGCAGGTATAGACTTGAATGAAAGAGTCACAGAATCTCAAAAGGGACCTATGGTAGGAAGAAAAATGGACCCCAAAATGTCCACCCCCTAATTTACAGAACTGGTGAATATTACTTTACATAGAAAAAGGGGCTTTGCAGATATGCAAGTTATGAATTTGAGGATGAGGACTTTACGCTGAATTATCAAGGTGGGATTAATCTAATCATATAAACTCTTAAAAGTAGAAAATCTTTCCCAACTGTGCTCAGAGAGATATGATGACAGATAAAGAGGAAGGAGAAAGAAGGCACAAAAAGATAGCCACCTGCCATTGCTAGCTTTGAAGACAAAAGGGCCTACCTGTCAAGGAATAACAAAAAGATAAAACTAGATAAAAGATAAAACCACCAACTCATACCATATGTGAAAATCAAATCAAAATGGATTAAAGGCTTGATTGTAAGACCTGCAACCAAAGCTCCTAGAAGAAAACCTCAACATCATTGACATCAGCCTTAGCAACATCTTTCTGAATTTGTTTCTTCAAGCAAAGGAAACAAAAACAAAAATAAACAAATGGGATGACATCAAACTAAAAAGCTTCTGAACAGCAAGGGAAACCAGCAACAAAATGAAAAAACCTACCAAATGGGGGAAGAAATTTGCAAATCATATATCCAATAAGTGGTTAATATTCAAAATATATAAAGAGCTTACACAACTCAACAACAACCACCAAAAATAAAAACAAAAAACAAAAAACAAAAACAAACGACCCTATTAAAAAATGGGCAGAGGACATGAATAGACTTTCTTTTACAAAGAAGACATACACACGGCCAATGGACACATGAAAAGATGTTCAACATAACTAATCATTAGAGAAATGCACGTCAAAACCACAATGAGACATCACACCAATTAGAATGGCTATTTTTAAACAGGCAAGAAATAACAAGTGTTGGAGAGGACATGGAGCAAAGGAAACACTCATAGCGTTGATGGGAATGTAAATTGGTGTAGCTGCTATGGAAAACAGTATAGAGATTCCTCAAAAAAACAAGAATAGATGCAGCTAGTCTACTTTTGGGTATTTATCCAAAATGAAAACACTAATTCAAAAGAGATATATGCACCCTATGTTCATTGTATTATTTGCAAGATATGGAAACAGCCTAAGTACACATCAGTAGATGGATGGATAAAGAAGGTGTGTGTGTGTGTGTGTGTGTGTGTGTGTGTGTGCGCGCGCACGCGCGTGCGCGCATGTGTGTGTGAAAATATATATATACACACACACATGGATGGACCTTGAGGGTATTACACTAAGTGAAATAAGTCAGACTAAGACAAATGCTGTATAATTTCACTCATGTGGAAAGTGAATAAATAAAAAAAAACCCAAACAAACACATAGATACAGAGACTAGAGTAGTGGTTACCAGAGGGGAAGGAGGAGGGGTGTGGGGGCAAGCAATATTGGCAAAGGGAGACAACTCTATGGTAATGGATAGAAACTAACCTTTTGGAGGTAAGCATGGTGTAGTGTATGTAGCAAAATCAAAATATGATTTGTATACACGAAACATATAACATTATAATCCAATGTTACCTGAATAATTTTTTTAAAAAGCCTTTTGCTGCAGTTGTTAGTTCTCTGAGAGCATCAGGTCAGGTTCCCTAGAGAGTTCAGACTGAAACTCTACGTAAAGTATTGCTTTATTAGTTAATAAAATAACATATTTTAAAATATTATAAATATAAGAAATCAAGAAAATAAAGAAAACTTTTTAAAAAATGAAGAGATGGTAGGATTTTTAAATAAGCTATATAGGACTTATTAAAAGTTGGAAAGCTAGCAAACTGGAAGCCAGGAAATGAACTTGGAAGCGAATTTCTCATTGTGTAGCCTTGGGCAAACATTCCTCTAAGACTCAATATTCTTATCAGTAAACTAGTAGAGGACCAAATATGTTCCTGTCTGCATGCCATATTATGTTAAGAACAGAATAATATGAGATGAAATTGATGTGTAAAGAGATCACAGAGAATACTCTGAACTAAAAGCCCGAAGACCTGAGTGTTACTTCCCAATCTGCCATGTAACATTGCATAATATCATTCCTCAAAATTTTAGTTCTACCATTTGCAAAATAGAAATAATACAATATTCTCTTCCAACATCATAGGATGCCATGGTTGAAAAGTATTTTCAAATAAGAAAGCTATATGTATCTGAGACTTTCTTGGTACATGAAAGAGATACCCCATTCTTAAGAAGCCACGTCCAAAGAAATATAAATACTTTCTGAGTAAATGATATGATAATGTGTTATGGATGGAATTGTTCTCTCAGGTATATAAATAATTTTGTGATTCCTAGATGACTATGTGAAGCTACAAGTTTGGATTACTGCACAAAGGAGCTTAAACATTAAAAGAAATAATACTCTTTGAAAGAGAACCATTAAGTATATGCATCAGACTAATAAAGGATAGACCTAAAGTCAAGTCAAAAAGAAAGGCATAGCACAGAAACATTCTGGAAGTTAAGAAGTAAACAGTAGCAATGTTGAGACACTGAAGAGGCTTCATGAAAAGTGGACTTGGTGCCCCCATGTGTTTTCAGACATACTTGAAAGGATCATAAAATAGCCTAGTAATAGGAAATATCACACAGCTGGCTTATTCATTGCTTTGGATGTAATTTTGGATTTATAACACTTCATTATATTAAGAAGCATAAAAGTAGAAGACCTTCTTTTTGGTATTTGTTACCTGACTGAAAAGCTCTGCCTTACAAAGATAATTAGAAGACTAATATTCACGTTTAGAATACAATTCCGCCAAATTAAACATACATTCTCAGATAGGCCATGTAACTTCTCCTTTTAGATAAAAATTTTAAAAGAATAGAGGGTGTATTCTGTTCAGCTGGTTAGAATCCAGGAATTCTCATAATTGCTTGTTACTTGTACTTTCCACTTTGAGACCAAAAATGTTGACCTGCTATTGAGAATTTTCCAGGAACCATCCTGGAGGCTATTATACTGTTTCGGGACAAATTGTGATTATTTATCCCTCTCTCCTTGCAGTTGTTCACAAACATCAAGCTTTCCATTCATAATTAAATTTTTAATTCCTCAACTAATAGAGCAGCACTTGGCAAATCCACTGTATGAAATCCTTATGTCTTTGTAAAATATAGGATTTTCATACAATCACTAGATTACCAATTGAAATGAAAGAGTAAAATCTTATTTTAATTTTTAAAAGAATACTAGTTAAGAAATAACACAACCATAATAATAATTGAATTGTAAAATGAACAATAAAAATAAATTATTATAAAACATTTATTCATACAGTGAGTTGACCCCTTAAAATCCCTGCCATCCATTCCTTATCATTGGAATTTCTCAGACCTGGATTTAAATCTTCTCTTTGAGGCTTATTGATTATAGGAACTTAATCTACTTAACCTCCTCAACTTACAATGCACTTAGAATATATACTTAATATGACTGTGGTGAAAATTAAAGACAATATATAAAGTTTCTACCATAATTCTTGTTACATAATAAAGCATCAATAAAAGGAAGATTTTTGTTTGTTTTCTTGGTCCATAACCACAGGAAATAGAGGAAAATCATTCTACTTTTACAAATAAAAGATCATGAGAGCTAGATTCTAGTGCCCACTTCAGCAAAGTCATGGTAATAATCAAAGCAACATTTTATAATTGTATAGAACTTTATAATTTATAACACTTTATAAATATCTCACTTGATACAAATCCATACAATAGCCAATTCATATCCTTTTTGAGATAAGACAGTTGGGATTGAGAGAAATTAAGTGACTTCTTAATAATAACTTTAGTATAGTAGAATATTTTGGTTGCCGAGGATTTTTCTTCATCCTGGAAAATGTCTTGCCCTCCACTTCATTCATAAGGCTCCTGTGAGAACTTCCAAGTCTTAAGTAAATTCATACTCCTGGCAACAGCTAATTGGTCCAAGAGTGGGAACAAAACTCAAGTGGAGTCAATAATAGCAGACCCCATTCACAGTGGCCACAACTGATTGGTCCAAGGAGGACCTCTGACTCAATCTGAGCCAAAGGGTCACTTCTCAAGATTCTTTGGACTTAAGCCAAGAAAGTTTCTCTCTGATGACAGGACTTTGATATGTTTAACTCTGGAGCTCTTGGCATCTGTGACTTCTATAGAATGGGGAATGTTATTCTGAGCCAGAGAAAATGAGGTGTTCTTATACTAAATTTGGTGCTCTTTTCACCAGATTCCTAATAGCCACCACTGCTCTCCAAATATCCCCTTTTGCCTTTTTTTTTCCACTTGATTTTGGAGCCTAAGCAGGTAAAAGCTATAAAGGATGGTGTTCAAATTAATTCACACATGCTTAGGTTATATACTTAATATAAGGAGGAAATGACAAAACAAAGAGTGACAGACCCATGTCCTTAAACTGTTTCAATTCATCCAGTACACATTCTAGTATAGCTGGTGAATACTGAATTTCTTAAACTTACTCTGTTCCGTATAACCCCAGCCCGTTCCACGTGGTTTTTTGTTTATTTTCTGCTACTTAAAATGCCCAACCTCCAGTCGACAACCTTGACACCCCTTCACCTAGCTAAGTGTGGTTACTCCGTTCTCAGTGTAGAGATAATTTATTCCAGGAAGCCTTCTCTAGTTTCCAAGTTTGGGTTCTATGCATCTCCTCCAAGCTCTATGAGCACCTGTATTAAACCCAAGATAATTCCTATCTCATTACCTGATAAAAGTTCACCAATATAATTCCAAGAGAGCAATAACTATCCTGCTCAATGCTATATCTTCTGTAGCTGAGATTGTGTTTAACATGTAGCCAACATTCCACAAATATTTATGATGCTCTTTCTGAATAAACTTCTTGGGGATTTTTATAAACTTCATATCATTCCCCACCTACAAGTAAATCATTGAAAAGGTATTTCATTACTAATGAAAGCATCTGAATTACTCAAGTATATTGGGATGGACATTACATTGAAAACAACTCAATTCTAAAATGCCTGGAGTCCTCGTCTGAAGCCCCATAAAAAATAGTATTAAAAGCAAATTTAGATGGGCACTGACATGAGAATTGTCTTCAAAGCATGTTCAGACAATTTTACTTATATTGATAATAGAGAATGAGAATTAACATCTATATTCCACCAAAGGACAATAAGAATGCCAAACACTGTACTGTAGAAAAGCAATTTGCAACAGGTCAAAATTGAAAATTGTAAAATAATTCTTATATAAATGGCTATAGACTCTTAGATACTGGCAATAACATTGTAAACTATGTATCATCAAAACCAAAATGGGGGATTTCCTAGGTGGCACAGTGGTTAAGAATCCACCTGTCAATGCAGGGGACACAGGTTCGATCCGTGCCCCAGGAAGATTCCACATGCCATGCAGCAACTAAGCCTGTGTGCCACAATTATTGAGCCAGCGCTCTAGAGCCCATGAGCCACAGCTATTGAGCCTGTGTGCCACAACTACTGAAGCCCGTGTGCCTAGAGCCTGTGCTCCACAACAAGAGAAACCACTGCAACAAGAAGCCTGTGCACCACAATGAAGAGTAGCCCCCGCTCGCTGCAAATATAGAAAGCCCATGTGCAGTAATGATGACCCAGTGCAGCCAGTAAATAACTAAATAAATAAACATAAATAAATTAAAAAAAAAAAAAAACCAAAATGGTTTTCCTTATGTGGGTGGACATAACTATATAACCAAATCTCTTTCAGAATATATTAGAAATGACAGTTATGATATAAAAAATAACTCAGTTAAAGAAATATATACACTATTCAGATTTCACCAGCAATAGAAATGGTATGAAGGAAATGATCCTCTCACTGGGTGATATCAATCTGACATAAACAATAGCACCAGGAGAGAAACCTACCTAAATATACTTCTGTCACAGAACTTGGGTTGAAGAGAGGTAGAATGGAAGCCGAAAGTTTTAACTTCTACCAGCTGTTTGATGCAATGTTTTCATCCTATTGCTGATCTTGGCCCTTATGAATACTCTATGTTTTTCTAGGATTTTTAGAAATAGCGCATCTCATATTACAGGGCAATGTGCATTCTAGGCCAGGAAAATGGCAATGTCTAGTAATTGGGATGCCTCAGATTTTGCTTGGCACATGTGTCTAATAAATACTCACTGAATAAATGAAACTAATAAATCAGTTCATTGCTTGGCTATACACTTTGAATTTAATTCTTTATCTTTGAATATGCCTTCTAATTTTTTAATTGATTGTTAATGACACCGAAAAGAAAAACTCGGGCAATGTATGAGAGCAAAGCAATACTATTCATAACCAGAATGGGCAACTTCTCAAAAGTCTTGAGTTTACCACCCACCCCTCCCAAAATATGCTTAGTATGTTTGTCATTAGAAAAACTGTGGATTCGTTTGCAGAAAAGCCTTAGTCAAAACCAATGTTTTCTTTGGATCAAGTTTTTGAATATGAATCTATTCATCAATTCTTAGCATGAGAAGAGACCAATGGATACATTTCCCCAGAAAAGAACAAAAAAAAATAGAAAAGGAACAAATAAAGTTATATAAGGACTAACTATGGAGCCATAAAATCAGAATAAGACATTATAGAAGGGGAAAAAGATGGCAGCGAAGTAGAAGGACATGGAGTGCATCTCTCTCCACAGATGCATCAGGAATACATCAAAAGATGTAATAATTCCCATGGAAAACCAGCTGAACACTAACAGAAGACCTTGGACACCAGAAAGGACTGCAAAGATTCTGGCATAACTGGGTAGGACAGAGAGGGGAAGAAAAGGAAAAAGCGAAGGAGAAGAAAGGAAAGGGACAGGTCCTATACCCTGGGGTGCGGGGAGCTGAAACAGAGGAGAGATTGCCAAATTTGGGGAAACACCCCTTATCTAATGGGAAACACCCTCTCCAACAGGGAACCTGATTGGGTCAGAAGGGAGGCATTTGGGACTGTCCAAAGAAGGTGAAGTGGCCGATCTGTGGCAGATGAGAAAGAGTGAGAAACACACAAAGGCTCTGTACCACAGCTCTGCATGTCCCAGACTGAGATGGGGGTTCACAGCTGTACAGGGGGTCTGGGAGCTGGAACATGGGAAGTGGAGAACTGGATCAGGGTGAGAAACATTGTTGGCTGTGGGGAGATGGACTGAGGGGACAGGAGGGAAGAATTCCACAGCGGAGAATGCCTACCATGGAAAGCTGGGCAGCCATGGTGGCGGCGCACTACTGCTGACTCACAAGCAGCGGGAGAAGTCACTGTTGTAGCCTCTCTTTTGGTGCCTGCAATGAACAAAGGGAGGGCCCCTCTGGGCCTAGCTGTCGCAGTGGACAAAGGATAGAAAAAGCCCCCTGGGGGGCTGGCCTGGTGTGCCTGCTGCCAAGAGCCAGAATAAGTCTGCAGAGTGGGCCAGCTCTGGAGACACTCCTCTCATATCTGAGCCTACTGGCTCCCCTGTGCAATAGACACCACTGCCGCTGCCAGGGCTCCTGTGACCCAGGCATGGCGCTACTGCTGACTCACACGCAGGGGAAGGAGCCACTACTGTACCCTCTCTCTCCCCACACACTGGCACCTACAGATGAACAATAAAGGAAGCTCTGCTGGTCGCAGAGTAATACCAAAAGCCCCCGAGGGCTGTCCATGAGGTGCCTTGCACCAAGCACCAGTAAAGAACCACACTAAGGCCAGATATCTTATACCCATGGCTGCCAGCAACCCTGAGCATTTAGCATCAACCCTGGGGCTCCTGTGATCCAAGCAGGGCACTACTGTTGAATCACACGCAGGGAATGGAGCCACTGTCAAAACCTCTCTCTCCCCACACACCTGCAACTGCAGATGAACAATAAAGGAAATCCTCACTGAGGCAGACCCAAAGAGCTCCAAGGCAGCCTCAGGACCAGACTCTGGCAGTTAGACCACATGCAGAAGCAGGGATAAAACCAAAGCTGAACACCAGGGACAGGAGGACTAAGGAAGAGGCTCTAAAATCTTTCCATTAGATATACACACTGCATACTAAATCCCCGTGATCAGCTAGGTAGACCCTATGACTTTGGAATATCTGAGTAGAAAATGAATGTTCCCACAAATGAAAAAGATATATCTCTGGCAGTTGTGCGCTGTGGGAGCAGGTGCACAAAGGAATTGGGCCAGATCAGAGCCTAAGTGGACCCCATAGGACCCACAGCCAGTCCAGAGTCCAACCCAGAGGCAGAAGAGGGCCTCTCAGGGAGGTGAGGGTGCCCTGAGACTCAAGGCATGTACAAGGACACTTACAGCTGAGACTCCAAGGAAACAGAATTATTATTATTAATTCTATTGATCTGATCCATTCTGTGGTCAAGTCTAGCTTTTTTTTTTTTTAAATTATGACTGTAGTCCTAAGGGATAGTCATGTTTTATAACATTTTTTATTATATTTTTTATTTTATTTTTAGCCTTTTTATATATTTCTATTTCTAGCTAGCTTTTTCGTAGTGCTGAGTTTATCTCCTCTATCTTTGCTTCTTTATCTTTAATACATTTCTATTTTATTTTATATTTTTTCTTTTTCTTTCCATATTTCCAGTCATACTCTGCTCTTCTGTTGCTCTGTGTTCTATCCCTTTTTCTTTTATTTTATATTATACTTTTAATCAATATTATTGGTCTGCTCTGTCTCATTGATTTACTCTTCAGATGACACAATGTTTTTCTTATTAGGTTTTGTCTTTATCTTAGCTCTAATTATGATTGATTTCATTTTGGTGATCTTCAGTCTATCTGGTTGTTCTCTTGCTCTTTGTTATATTTGCTCCCTGTTATATTTGGTCCTTGTTTTCACAATTTCCCTGGTTTTTGTTTGTTTGCTTTTTGTTTTTTTTTTGTTTGTTTTGTTTTGGTTTGGTTTTAGATTTTTGTTGGTTTTCTCTTTAATTGTCTGATTGCATTCTGGGGTTCTTTCGTCAGGCTGTTCTAGTGCTTTATGTTCTATTGGGTACTGTTTTTGTGTTTTTTCTGTGGGTACATGTTTCCTTGATTCAGTATTTGTTTGTTTGACTTAACTTTTAACCATTAGTCTGGGGCTTGGACATTCTCTTTTAATATTCTTTATTGCTGGGATGAGTGACCTACGGAGTCTGGATTCCTCTACCAGAAGTCAAGTTGGAGGCTCTGGGGAGGGAGCACTGAGTCCAGGACCCTAGACCCTAACTAGACAGTTCTCAGCCACAGGGAAGAGTAACTACAGAGAATTCTCATGGAGGCCTCTATCAGAGTCTAAGACCCGGCTTTGCCCAACTGCCTGCAACTGCCAGGGCTGGGTACGTCACACCAAACTACAAACAAGACAGGAACACAAACCCACCCATCAGCACACAGACTACCTAAAGCCATATTAACCTCACAGATGCCCTAAAGCTCACCACTTGACATAGCCCTGCTCATCAGAAAGAAAAGACTCAGATCCACACACCAGAGAAGAGGCACCAGACCCTCCCATCAGGAAGCCTACTCAAGACACTGGATGAACCCCAACACAGGGGGCAGAGAACAGAAACAAAAGGAATTACTATTAGGCAGCATAGGGAAAGGAGACAGCAAATACTATAAATTAGACAATATGAGAAAACAAAGAAACACCTTGCAGGCAAAGGTGCAAGATAAAACCACAAGACCAAATAAATGAAAAAGAAATTGGAAAATCACCTGAAAAAGAATTCAGAGTAATGATAGTAAAGATGATCCAAAATCTCTAAAGCAAAATAGAGAAAATAAAAGAAACATTTAATAAGGACCAAGAAGAACTAAAGAGCAAACAGTAATGAACAACACAATAACTGAAATTAAAAACATTGTAGATGGTATAAACAGCGGAATAACTGAGGCAGAAGAACAAGTAACTGAGTTGGAAGACAGTATGGTGGGAATAACTGCCACAGAGCAGGAAAAAGAAAAAAGAATAAAAAGAATGCAATACAGTCTCAGAGACCTTGGTGACAACATTAAGTGCATCAACATTTGATTCATAGGTGGCCCAAAAGAAGAAGAAAAAAAGAAAGGGTCTGAGAAAATATTTGAGGAGGTTATAGTGGAAAACTTCCCCAACATGGGAAAGCAAATAATCAAGTCTGAGAAGCACAGAGAGTCCCATACAGAATAAACACAAGGAGAAACACACCAAGGCACATATTACTCAAACTAATGAAAATTAAACACAAACAAAAAATATTAAAAGCAGCAAGAGAAAAGCAACAAATAACAAATAAGGGAAAACCCATAAGAATAACAGCTGATCTCTCTGCAGATAATCTGCAGGCCAGAAGGGAATGGCAGGATATACTGAAAGTCTTGAAAGAGAAAAACCTACAGCCAAGAATACTCTACCCAGCAAGAATCTCACTCAGATTTGACGGAGAAATCAAAACCTTTACACAGAAGAAAAAGTTAAGAGAATTCAGCACCACCAAACCAGCTTTACAACAACTGCTAAAGGAACTTTTCTAGGTAAAAAACACAAAAGAAGGAAAAGACATAAAAAACCAAACCCAAAACAATTAAGAAAATGGTAATAGGAACACACATGTCAATAATCACCTTAAATGTAACTGGATTAAATGCTCCAACCAAGAGACACAGACTGGCTGAATGGATACAAAAATAAGACCCTTCTATATGCTGCCTACAAGAAACCCACTTCAGACCTAGGGACACATATAGACTGAAAGTAAGGGGATGGAAAAAGATATTCCATGCAAATGGAAGTCAAAAGAAAGCTGGAGTAGCAATACTCATATCAGACAAATTAGACTTTAAAGTAAAGACTATTACAAGAGACAAGGAAAGACACTACATGATGATCAATGGATCATTCCAAGAAGAAGATATAGCAATTGTAAATATCTATGCACCCAATATAGGAGCACCTCAACACATAAGGAAAATGCTAACAGCCATAAAAGGGGAAACTGACAGTAACACAATAATAGTGGAAGACTTTAACACCCCACTTACACCAATGGACAGATCATCCAAACAGAAAATAAATAGAGAAACACAAGCTTTAAAAGATACATTATACCATCTCAACTTAATTGATATTTATAGGACATTCCATCCAAAAAATACAGAATACACTTTCTTCTCAAGTGCACATGGAACATTCTCCAGGATAGATCACATCTTGGGGCACAAATCAAGCCTTGGTAAATTCAAGAAAATTGAAATAGTATCAAGCATCTTCTCCAACCACAATGCCAGGAGACTAGTTATCAATTACAGGAAAAAAAAACTGTAAAAAATACGAACACATGGAGACTAAACAATACGCTATTAGACAACCAAGAAGTCACTGCAGAAATCAAAGAGGAAACCAAAAAATACCTAGAAACAAATGACAATGAAAACACAATAACCCAAAACCTATGCAATGCAGCAAAAGCAGTTCTAAGAGGGAAATTTATAGCAATACAGTCCTACCTCAAGAAACAAGAAAAATATCAAATAAACAACCTAACCTTACACCTAAAACAATTAGAGAAAGAATGACAACAACAACAAATACCCAAAGTGAACAGAAGGAAAGAAATCATAAAGAGCAGATCTGAAATAAATGAAAAAGAAATGAAGGAAACAATAGCAAAGATCAATAAAACTAAAAGCTGGTTCTTTGAGAAGATAAACAAAATGGATAAACCATTAGCCAGACTCATCAGGAAAAAAAAGGGAGAAGACGCAAATCAACAGAATTAGAAATGAAAAAGGAGAAGTAACAACCAACACCGCAGAAATACAAAAGATCATGAAACACTACTACAAGCAACTATATGCCAATAAATTGAATAACCTGGAAGAAATGGATAAATTCTTAGAAAAGGACAATCTTTCAAGACTGAACCAGGAAGAAATAGAAAATATCAACAGACCAATCACAAGGATGGAAATTGAGGCTGTGATTAAAAGTCTTCCAACAAACAAAAGCCCAGGGCCAGATGGCTTCACAGGCGAATTCTATCAAACATTTAGAGAAGGGCTAACACCTATCCTTCTCAAACTCTTCCAAAATATAGCAGAAGGAAGGAATACTTCCAAATTCATTCCACCAACACCCTGATACCAAAACCAGGTAAAGATGTCACAAAAGAAGAAAATTACTGGCCAATATCACTGATGCATATACACGCAAAAATCCTCAACAAAATACTAGCAAACAGAATCCAACAACACATTAAAAAGATCATACACCATGATCAAGTGGGGTTTATCCCTGGAATGCAAGGATTCTTCAATATTTGCAAATCAATCAATGTGATACAGCATATTAACAAAAGAAGGATAAAAACCATATGATCATCTCAATAGATGCAGAAAAGCTTTTGACAAAATTCAACACCCATTTATGATAAAAACTCTCCAGAAAGTGGGCATAGAAGGAGATTACCTTAACATAAATAAAGCCATACATGACAAACCAACAGCCAACATCATTCTCAATGATGAAAAACTGAAAGCATTCCCTATAAGGACATGAACAAGACAAGGGTGCTCACTTTCACCATTATTATTCAACATAGTTTTGGAAGTTTTAGCCACAGAAATCAGAGAAGAAAATGAAATAAAAGGAATCCAAATTGGAAAAGAAGAAGTAAAACTGTCACTCTTTGCAGATGGCATGATAATATACGTAGAAAACCCTAAAGATGCTACCAGAAAACTGTAGCACTAATGAATGAATTTAGTAATGTAGCAGGATACAAAATTAATGCACAGAAATCTCTTGCATTCCTATACACTAGAAACAAAACAGCAGAAAGAGAAATTAAGGAAACACTCCCATTTACCATTGCAACAAAAAGAATAAAATACCTAGGAATAAGCCTGCCTAAGGAGGCAAAAGACTTGGATGCAGAAAACTATAAGACACTGATGAAAGAAATCAAAGATGATACAAACAGATGGAGGGATATACCGTGTTCTTGGATTGGAAGAGTCAACATTGTGAAAACGACCATACTACCCAAAGCAATTTACAGATTCAGTGCAATCTCTATCAAATTACCAATGGCATTTTTCACAGGACTAGAACAAGAAATCTTACGATTTGTATGGAAACGCAAAAGACCCCGAATAGCCAAAGCAATCTTGAGAAGGAAAGACGGAGCTGGAAGAATCAGGCTCCCTGACTACAAACAATACTACAAGGCTATAGTGATCAAGACAGTAATGGTACTGGCACAAAAACAGAAATAGAGATCAATGAAACAGAATAGAGAGCCCAGAGATAAATCCACACACATATGGGCACCTTATCTTTGACAAAAGAGGCACGAGTATACAATGGAAAAAAGACAGCCTCTTTAATAAGTGGTGCTGGGAAAACTGGACAGCTACATGTAAAAGAACGAAATTAGAACACTTTCTAACACTATGCACAAAAATAAACTCAAAATGGATTAAAGACCTAAATGGAAGACCAGACACTCTAAAACTCTTAGAGGAAAACATAGGCAGAACACTCTATGACATCCATCAAAGCAAGATCCTTTTTGACCCACCTCCTAGAATAATGGAAATAAAATCAAGAATAAACAAATGGGACCTAATGACAAAAAGCTTTTGCACAGCAAAAGAAACCATAAACAAGACGACAACCCTCAGAATGGGAGGAAATATTTGCCAACAAAGCAACGGACAAAGGACTAATCTCCAAAATACACAAGCAGCTCTTGCAGCTTAATACCAGAAAAGCAAATAACCCAATCCACAAATGGGCAGAAGACCTAAATAGACATTTCTCCAAAGAAGACATGAAGATGGCTAGCAAACACATAAGAAGGTGCTCAACATCACTAATCATTAGAGAAATGCAAGTGAAAGCCACAATGAGGTATCACCTCACACAGGTCAGAATGGCCATCATCAAAAAATCTGAAAACAATAAATCCTGGAGAGGGTGTGGAGAAAAGGAACCCTCCTGCAATGTTGGTGAGAATGTAAATTGGTATAGCCACTATGGAAAACAGTATGGAGGTTCCTTAAAAAACTAAAAATAGAACTACCATATGACCCAGCAATCCCACTTCTGGGCATATACCCTGAGAAAACCATCATCCAAAAAGAAACATGTACCACAATGTTCATTGCAGCACTATTTACAATAGTCAGGACATGGAAGCAACCTAAATGCCCATCAACAGCTGAATGGATAAAGAAGATGTGGCACAGATATACAATGGAATATTACTCAGCCATAAAAAGGAATGAAATTGAGTTATTTGTAGTGAGGTGGATGGACCTAGAGTCTGTCATACACGGTAATGTAAGCCAGAAAGAGAAAAACAAATACCGTATGCTAACTCATATATATGGAATCTAAAAAAATGGTACTGGTAAACCCAATGACATGGCACTAATAAAGATGTAGGTGTAGAGAATGGACTTGAGGACACAGGGTAGGGGTGAAGAGGAAGCTGGGACAATGTGAGAGAGTAGCATTGACATATAAACACTACCAAATGTAAATAGATAGCTGGTGGGAAGCTGCTGCATCAACTCGATGATGGGTGATGACTTAGAGGGCTGGGATAGGGAGGATGGGAGGGAGTCCCGGGAGGGAGGGGATATGGGGATATATGTATAAATACAGCTTGTTCACTTTGTTGTGCAGCAAAAACTGGCACAACAGTGTAAAGCAACCATATTCCAATAAAGAGCTAAAAAAAAATAAGACATTATAATAATCATATTATCAAGTCAATGTGTTTAATAACCTAAATAAAATAGACAATTTACTATAAATATGTACTTAGTGCAACTCCCTCAAGAAGAAAAAGAAACCACAGATAGTCCTTAAATCATTAAAGAAACTATTTGTAGTTGAATATCTACCCAGGTAATCCAAAGCATCTCAGAAACTGTATTACCGATGAATTCTACTGAACAATGAAGGAAAAGGTTGTTACAAACTTCGCAAGCTCTACCAAAGAAAAAAGAAATAACACGTAACTTATTTTTAGGATGGTATAACCTTAATACCAATATTACAGTATAAAAAGGAAACTTCAGACAAAAGTCACTTATGAACAGACCTGAAACAAAAAGGAGTAATACACATTGGATTTGCTCCATGAATGAAAGAATATTTTAACAACAGAAAATGTTATATTCCCCATGGTAACAGATTAAACAGCATTCAGATAACCACACAGGCAAGAAAAGAATTCAGTAAAATTCTAAACCAATTAGTATAAAAATTTTATAAAATCAGGAAGAGAATTTATTACCCAATAAAGAGGACTACATAAAAACTGCAAATAAAAATCACAGTTAATAATGAATCATTAAAAGCATCCCCTTTAAAATCAAGAATGCATAGTTTCTTTCATCATCACTTGTCATCCACTTAGCCCTCGAGATCGAGGCCATCACAGTAAGATGGGGAAAATAAGGTTTAAGAGGATAAACATTGATAAAAGAAAAGAAGCTAAACAATTGCTATTCAATACTTTGCAATTATTTATATAGATATAAAAGAGAACATAAACAATATGAGAATTACTAAGAAATTCTCACATATTGATAGACAAAGGTGCATTTTTTAAATTACTCTTATTCCTATATACTAGTAATGACAGAAAGTGAAATTTTAAAAACTGCATTTTAGATAAATTTTTAAAAGCCCAGTAGATAAAAGTAAATATAAGAAAAGAGCTTCACTTGTGTCCCAGAAGAAGCATTGGTCTGCACCAGGCTCTGGCGCTAGCCCCTTGGCTCTTGCCTGCACCTGTCAAGACAGCAGCCCTTATGCGCCCCAGAAAAACTCCAGCCCAATGCTACTTTCAGCTCCAGCACTCCCACCAAAGCCACTGTGTACATGCAGACTGCTGAGAGACACTCCCACACAAGGACATGCCTTCAAGACTGGGATAGTCTAATTTCACAGAGACAAACAGAGAAATTCAAATGAAATGAGAGTACAGAAGAGTATCTTTCAAATGAAAGAACAAGATGACCCTAATGAAATGGAGATAAGTAATTTACCTGGTAAAGAGTTCAAAGAACTGGTCATAAAAATCCTCACCAAACTCAGGAAAAGAATAAGGGAACACAGTGAGAACTTCAACAAAGAATTAGAAAATATGAAAAAGACCAATCAGAGCTGAAGAATACAATAACTGAAATGAAAAATATTTAAATAAATATTTAAAATAAGTGTTTTAAAGGCAGCAAGACAGAGTCACATAAAAGAGAACCCCCATGAGGCCATCAGCTGATTTTTCAGCAGAAACTTTGCAGGCCAGAAGGGAGTGGTAAAATATATATAAAAAGCTGAAAGAAAAAACCTACAACCAACGGTACTCTATTTGGCAAGTTTATTATTCAGAATTGAAAGAGAGATAGAGTTTCCCAGACAAGCAAAACCTAAAAGAGCTCATCACCACTAAGCCAGCCTTAAAAAAATTTTTTAAAGGTCTTCTTTAAGTGAAAAAGAAAAGGACGCAAGAAATAATAAATCAAGAAAAAAAATCTCACTGGTAAAGACAAATATATAGTGAAGGTAGTGGATCAACCACTCATAAAGATAGCATGAAGGTTAAAAAAAAGTCATAAAATAAACTATAACTACAATAGATAATTAAGGGATACACATAAAGATGTAAAATATGACATCAAAAACATAAAACATGGGGGAGGAAGGAGTAAAATATGAACAGCGTTTACAACGTGATTGAACTTGAATGACTATCAGTTTAAAACAAATAGATATAACAGAGGTTGGTATATATGAATCTCAAGGTAACCCCAAAGCAAAAACCAACAATAGATACACAAAAAATAAAAGAAAGGAAATAAAGCATAACACTAGAGGAAATCATCAAACTACAAGGGATGAGACTAAAAGGAGGAGGAAAAAATTTTAAAAAAGAACTATGAAAACAACCAGAAAACAACTAACAAAATGGTGATGAGTACATACCTATTAATAACTTTAAATGTAAAAGGAATAAATGTTCCAATCAAAAGACAGAGGATAACTGGATAAATAAAAACAAGACCCATCTATATGCTGCCTACAAGTGACTCACTTCAGAGCTAAATGCACACATAGACTGAAAGTGAAGAGATGGAAAAAGATATTTCATGAAAATGGAAACAGAAAGAAAGCTGGGGTAGCAATACTCATATCAGATAAAATAGACTTTAAAGAAAATCTGTAACAAAAGACAAAGAAGGGCATTACATAATGATAAAGGGGTCAATCCAAGAAGAGGCTATAACATTTTGTAAACATATATGCACCTAACATAGAAGCACCTAAATATATAAAGCAAATAGTAACAAACATAAAGGGAGAAATTTACAGTAATACAATAATAGTAGGGGATTTTAATAACCCACTTACGTCAATGGATAAATCATCCAGACAGAAAATCAATAAGAAAACAATGGCCTTAAATGACACATGAGACCAGAGAAAAGTGATAGGTAATACAGAACATTCATACCAAAAGAATGAAATATTCTTTCAAGTGCACATGGAATATTCTCCAAGATCATATCACATGCTAGGCTACAAAAACCTGTCTCAAAAAATGTAAGATAAATGAAGTCATATCAAGCATCTTATTCAACAACAATGATAAGAAACTAGAAATCAATTGCAGGAAGAAAACTGGAAGAAAAAAAACATGGAGGCTAAACAACATATTACTAAAAAAAATCAATGGGCAAATGAAGAAATCAAAGAGGAAATTTTAAAAATGCCTTGATACAAATGAAAATAGAAGCACAACTTTTCAAAATCAATGAGATTCAGCTAAAGCAGTTTTAAGAGGAAGTTTATAATGATAGAGACCTACCTCGAAAAACAAAAACAAATCTGAAATAAATGACCTAACTTTACAACTAAAGGAATTAGAAAAAGAAAAACAAATGAAAGAAAGTTAGTAGAAGGAAAGAAAGAATAAAGATCAGAGCAGAGACCAAAAAATAAAGATCAATGAAACCAACAGCAGATTTTTTGAAAAGATAAAATTAATTAGCCTTTACCCAGAGAAATCAAGAACAACAAAAAAAAAGGGCCCAAAAAAATAAAATTTAAAATTAAAGAAGTTACAATCAATATCACAGAAATAAAATCATAAGAGAACACCATAAATACCTATAAGCCAAGAAACTGAACACCCTAGAAGAAATGGATAAATTCATAGAAAATACAGTATTCCAAGACTGAATTAGGAATAGAAAATCTGAACAGATTGATTACTACTTATGAAACTGAATCAAAGTAAAACCAGACAAAGACACTACATAAAAATGAAATGTTACAGGCCAATAACCTTGATGAACATAGATGTAAAAATCCTCAGCAAAATTAGCAAACCAAATTCAACAACATTGTTGTTGAAAATATACATTAAAATATACATTAATGTATATATACATTTATGTAAATATACATTAATGTATATATACATTTATGTAAATATACATTAAAAGGATTATAATCATGATCAGGTGAGATTTACCCCCAGGATTCAAGGACAATATAATATTCACAGAACTATCAACATGATACAGCACATTAATAAAACAAAGGATAAAAATCACATGATCATTTCAATAGATGCAAAAATGATCATTTCTGACAAAATTCAGAACTCACTCATGATAAAAACACTACACAAAGTTGGTGTAGAGGGAATATACTTCAATATAATAAAAGGCCATATATGAGAAACCCACAAATAATATCATAATCAACAGTGAAATGCTGAAAGCTTTTCTTCTAACATCAGGAACAGGACAAAGATGCCCACTCTCACCACTTCTATTTAATAGAGTATTAGAAGTCCTAGCCACAGCAATCAGGCAAGAGAAAGAAATAAAAGGCATCCAGACTGGAAGGGAAGAAGTAAAATTGTTATTATTTGCAGATAGTGTGATACTATTTATAGAAAACCCTAAAGCCTCCACCAAAAAACTATTGGAACTAATAAAAGAATACAGTAAAGTTGCAGGATGTAAAATTAACATACATAAATCTGTTGCATTTCTATATACTAATAATAAAATATGAGAAGGAGAAATTAACAATCATAACAAAAACAAGAAAATACCTAGGAATAAATTTAACCAAGGAGATGTAAGACCTGTACTCTGAAAACTATAAGACACTGATGAAAGAAACTAAAGATGACACAAATAAGTGGGGAAATATCCCATGCCATTACAATGTCCATACTATGCAAATCAATCTACAGATTCAATGAAATCCCTATCAAAATACCTGTGGCATTTTTCACAGACCTAGAACAAATAATTCGAACACTTCTATGGAACCACAAGAGACCCCAAATAGTCAAAGCAGTCTTGAGAAAAAAAAGAACAATGCTGTAGGTATCATGCTCAATGACTTCAAATTATACTCTAAAGTTATAGGAGTCAAAACAGTATGATAGGGACTTCCCTGGTGGCACAGTGGTTAAGAATCTGCTTGCCAGTGCAGGGGAACACGGGTTCAATCCCTGGTCCTGGAAAATCCCACATGCCATGGAGCAACTAAGCCCATGTACCACAACTACCTGAGCCTGGTCTCTGGAGCCCATGAGTCACTACTTCTGAGCCCACACGCTGCAACTACTAAAGCCTGTGCCTAGAGCCCTTGCTCCACAACAAGAGAAGCCACTGCAATAAGCCTACACACCACAACAAAGAGTAGCCCCTGCTCACAACTAGAGAAAGCCCGCACACAGCAACAAAGACCCAATGCAGCCAAAAAAAAAAAAAATGCAAAAAACAAACAAAATAACAGTATGATACTGGCACACAAACAGACAGATAGATCAATTAAACCGAATAGAGAGCCCAGAAACAAACACACTCACAAACGGTCAATTAATCTATGTTAAAGTAGTCAAGAATGTAGAACAAGGAAAAGACAGTCTCTTCAATAAGTGGTGTTGAGAAACTGGACAGCTACAAGTTAAAAAATGAAACTAGACCATTTTCTCATATCATATACAAAAATAAATTCAAAATGGATTTAAATGTAAGACTTAAAACCATAAAACTCATAAAAGAAAACACAGGCAGTATGCTCTTTGACATCAGTCTTAGCAATATTTTTTCTGAATCTGTCTCCTAAGTCAAGTGTAACAGAAGCAAAGACACAAATGGTACAAATTTAACTAAAGAGCTTTCATAGAATGAAGAAAACTACCAACAAAATGAACAGGCAACCTACTGAACCAGAGAGGAGAGTTACAAATGATATGTTTGATAAGGGTGAACATCCAAAATAAATAAAGGACTCATACAACTCAATATCAAAAAGAATTCAATTAAAAAATGGGCAAAGGACCTGAATAGACAGTTTTTCAGAGAAAACATATAGATGGTCAAGAGACACTGGAAAAGGTGCTCAACATCACTAATCATTAGAGAAATGCAAATCAAAACCACAATGAGGTATCACCTCACACCGGTCAAAATGGCCATCATTAAAAAATCTAGAAACAATAAATGCTGGAGAGAGTGTGGAGAAAAGGGAACCTTCCTGCACTGTTGGTGGGAATGTAAATTGATACACCTACTATGGAGAACAGTATGGAGATTCCTTAAAAAACTAAAAATAGAACAACTATATGATCCAGCAATCCCACCCCTGGGCATATACCCTGAGCAAACCATAACAAAAAGATATATGTACCACAATGTTCATTGCAGCACTATTTACAACAGCCAGGACATGGAAACAACCTAAATGTCCATCAACAGATGAATGGATAAAGAAGACGTGGCATACACACACACACACACACACACACACACACACTGGAACATTACTCAGCCATAAAAAGGGAGAAAATTGAGTTATTTGTAATGAGGTGGATGGACCCAAAGTCTGTCATATAACCCGTACAAATTTAAAAAATCCACCATCTGATTTTTTTCCTTCACTCAAAGCTCTCTACTGTGTAATGCTAAATCTCTCCTTGAGGCTACACATGAGTGCTTTTGGTAAGTTATATAAGCCTGTGGGATGATCAGAATGGATCCACACTAACTGTGTGTTCCACAGGATTTCACATAATCTTTTTTTTTCTCTCCCACAAATAAATGATTTATCATGCAAATCCATTAATTTAAAATCTGTTGATAGCTTCCCAAAAAAATAATAAAAGGAGGAAAAAGTATTGAAAATACAAAGAATGTCCATATGATGTAATGAGTTCAAACATAAGACTTGAGAGAGAATCCCCACTTGTCTCACATCTTTTACTCCTGCTTCAGTTCTTCAATATCAGAACTTTTTCTTGGCCAGTGAAATCTTTAGAACCAAAAATATCTGAATTATTTGGTAAGATGCTGCATTTCCTCTTTGGAGTCAGCTTTATCTGCCTAGAAATCTCTAGCATACTAATGTTGCTAATTTCATCATTGATGCTGACCCACACAAAGTAAAATGTTAGCTTGATTTTTTGATAGATTCATAATTTTGTCTCCTGTTTTGAAGGAATCAGACAGCTACAGTTCCATTCAATCCACAAGAAGATGGCTTTCACCTTCATCACTCAATAGTAATGACTTTCCTTAGAGTCTCTAATACATATTTTCAAATGCCCCATTTTACTTGACCCTCAGCTGCAGTTAACACTGTTTGCCATCTCTCTCTCTCCCTTTTTACTACAGACTTCCTCTTAGAACTGCTTTTGCTGCATCCCATAGTTTTTTTTTTCCAGATATTTATTGGAGTATAATTGCTGTACACTGTTGTGCCAATTTCTGCTGTACAACAAAGTGAATCAGCTGTATTTATACATATATCTCCATATCACCTCCCTTTTGAGTCTCCCTTCTACCCTCCCTAGCCCACCCCTCTAGGTCATCACCAGTCACTGAATTGATCTCCCTGTGTTATGCAATAGCTTCCCACTAACTATCTATTTTTAGATTTGGTAGTGTATATGTCAATACTACTCTCTCACTTCGTCCCAGGTTCCCCTCCCCCCCGCCCCCATGTCCTCAAGTCCATTCTTTACATCTGCATCTTTATTCTTGCCCTTTTATATTTTTCTCCATGAAGCTCGTTTCTTTCTTCTTTTTAAAAAGAGATTTTTTTAATCGAAGTACAGTTGACATTAGTTTCAGGTATACAATACAGCGAATTCAATATTTGTATAGATTACACATCATATAAAATTATTATAAAATATAGACTATATTCTCTGTACTGTACCTTACATCCCTGTGAATTATTTATTTTATAACTGGTAGTTTGTACCTATTAATCCTCTTCATTTATTTTGCCCTTCCCTACCCTTTTCCCCCTATGGAAGCCACTAACTTGTTCTCTGTGAGTCTGTTTCTGTTTTGTTATATTTGTTTTGTTTTTAGATTCCACATATAAGTGAAAACATACAGCATTTGTCTTTCTCTGTCTGACATATTTCACTTAGCATTAATAGCCACCAGGTCCATCCATGTGGTCACAAATTGCAAAATTTCATTCTTTTTTAATGGCTGAGAAATATTCCTTTGTATATATAGTCACGTCATCTTGATCCATTCATCCATCTATGGGCACTTAGGTTGTTTCCAAACCTCAGCTATTTTAAATAATGCTGCAATGAACATAGGGGTGTGTATAGCTTTTCAAATTAGTGTTTTTGTTTTCTTTGGATAAATATCCAGGAGTGGAATTGCTGGCTCGTAGGGTAGTTCTATTTTTAATTTTTTGAGGAAACTCCATACTGTTTTTCATACTGGCTGTACCAATTTACATTCCTACCAACAGTGCATGAGGTTTTCCTTTTCTGCACATCCTCACAAACAGTTGTTATTCTTGTCTTTTTGACAATAGCCATTCTGACAGGTGTGAGGTGATGCCACATTGTGTTTTGATCTGCATTTTCTTGATTAGTGATGTTTAGCATCTTTTCCTGTGTCTGTTGGCCATCTGTATGTCTTCTATGGAAAAATGTCTATCCAGATCCTCTACCCATATTTTAATGAAATTGTTTATTTTTTATGATATTGAGCTGTATGAGTTTTTCATATATTTTTGATGTTAATCCCTTATCAGATATGTTGTTTGCAAATATCTTCTCCCATTCAGTAGGTGCCTGCTTTGTTTGTTGGTAATTTTCTTCACTTTGAAAAAGCTTTTTAGATTGATGTAGTTCCATTTCTTTATTTTTGCCTTTGCTTCCCTTTCCTGAGGAGACATATCTAAAAAAGTATTGCTAAGGTGGATGTCAAAGAGCATACTGCCTATGTTTTCTTTCCTAGAAGCTTTATGGTTTCAAGTCTTAAATTTAAGTCTTTAATCCATGAATTTATTTTTGTGCATGGGGTGAGAGAGTAATCCAGTTTGATTCAATCAGACAAGAAAAAAGAAATAAAAGGAATCCAAGTTGAAAAGAAAGAAGTAAAACTGTCACTGTTTGCAGATTACATGATATTATACATAGAAAATCCTAATGATGCCACCAAAAACAAGTAAAGCTCAATGAATTTGGTAAAATTGTAGGATATAAAATTAATATATAGAAATCTGTTACATTTCTATACACTAAAAACAAACCATCAAAAAGAGAAGTATAGAAAAAAATCCCATTTATAATCATATCTTAAAGAGTAAAATACCTAGGAACAAATCTAAGGAGGTAAAAGACCTGCACTCAGAAAACTATAAGACACTGATGAAATTGAAGAGGACATAAACAGATGGAAAGATATACTGTGTTCATGGATTGGAAAAATTAATATTGTTGAAGTTACCATACTACCAAGGAAATCTACAGATTCAACACAAACCCTATCAAAATACCAATGGCATTTTTCACATATCTAGAACAAATAATTCTAAAATTTTTTATAGGTACCCAAAAGACCATGAATAGCCAAAACAACCTTGACAAAGGAAAATGAAGCTGGAGGTATCATGTGTCTTGATTTCAAACTATACAACAAAGCTACAACAATCAAAACAGTAAGGTACTGGCACAAAAACAGACACATTGATCAGTGGAACAGAATAGAGAGCCCAGAAATGAACTCACCCCTTTATGGGTAATTAATATACAGCAAGGTAGGCAAACAATGAGGAAAGAATGCCGTTTCAACAAATGGTGTTAAGAAAACTGGACAGTTACACTCAAAAGAATCATGCTGTAAGACATTCTTAAATACCTAGATAATTGGAGGGTTGTACTGAAATGCAGTGTTTCTTGAACTTGACCAGGGCTGCATTTTGGAACCACTTGGGGAGTTTTAAAGAGTACTGACACCTGAGCCCCACTCCTTGAAATGATGATTTAATTGGTCTGGCATGCAGACTGGGATTTGGGAGTTTGCAAATCTCCCCATGTCATTCTAATGTGGGGGCAAGTTTGATTTCTAATGATTCAGTGGATGCTGTGGTCCCCATTCAGATCCCCACTGTAGAATAAAAACACCTATTCCCCGAGCTGCTGGGAGTATTGGCAAGCAATAGTTCTCAGATGACTCCTCTCTCTGGAACTTTTCCTCAAGTTCCTTGGCTGAAGACAGCAGGACTGAAGTCTCCTGTATACTGCTTCACAGTCACTTCTCTCTATTCCTTGTTCCAAAGATAACCACTAACTTGGATTAGGTGTTTTGTATTACATTTCTTTATCCTTTTGCTACTTATGTCTGTGTCCCTAATGATACATAATATGAGTTATATCATACTAAATATATTATTCTTGCTTTATTTTTGTTTGTAAGTGTTATTCATATTAATAACTGTAATTCTAATGATTTATCTTTAAAGCTGCACAGATTTCCATTGTATGCATAAACTATAATTTTTCTGATTCCTTGTATTTAGGTGGTTTCATTTTTTCTTAAAGAGGTCAGTAGAGGATTTGGGGATGCCCAAAACAATTTACAATTTCTTTAAATATACCAAAAATGGGATAGAAGTTCCAGGTGGGGTAGGAAGGCTTTGAATATGTCACTATAAAAAGGGAGAAAAAAGAACGAGAAAAAGCATGAGAAGGGACTGAGATAAAAGCTAAGTGGGATCCATGTCTTCTGAAGCCCAGCCAGAGAACCATTTTCTTACCTGTATTTCTATCAAAATTTCATCTTCAGGTGGTCCAGTGGGTAAGACTCTGTGCTCCCAATGTAGGGGGCCCAGGTTCGATCCCTGGTCAGAGAACTAGATCCCCGCATACATGCTGCAACTAAGAAGCCCGCATGCTGCAGCTAAAAGATCCTGCATGCCACAACTAAGACCCAGAACAGCCAAAATAAATAAAATAAATCTTAAAAAAAAAGAAAACAAAAACTTCATCTTCATTTTCTCTTTATCACAACTAACCTAAGACATTTTTCAAAAATCCTCATCTCTTTTCTCCCAAGGCAGTTCTAAGATGACAAGATGACATATGAGGCAAATTGCATCCTACCATGGACAACTTCTTTTCCTCCTTACCCTATGTTGTCATATTTTCTCCTGCTTGTACATGTGATTGCAATCCTACAGCATTAGCAGAAGAAAACATGGTACTCATGAATCGTAGCCTACATTTTGTAAAGGGTGAGAGCCTGTTTTATAGTCAGACAACCTGGGATGAAATGATAATGTGTGAGCAAATTACTTCTAAGTTTCAATTTCTTCACCTATAAAATAGAAACATAATTTAAAATTAAATACTTCAGACTTCTTAGGTGGCACAGTGATTAAGAGTCTGCCTGCCAATGCAGGGAACATGGGCTCGATCCCCGCCCCAGGCAGATACCACACGCACGGAGCAACTAGCCCGTGCACCACAATTATTGAGCCTGCACTCTAGAGCCTGCGAGCCACAACCACTGAGCCCATGTGCCGCAACTACCGAAGCCCACGTCTAGCGCCCGTGCTCCACAACAAAAGAAGCCACCACAATGAGGAGCCCGTGCACCGCAGTGAAGAGTAGCCCCAACTTGCCCCAATTAGAGAAAGCCTATGTGCACCAATGAAGACCCAATGCAGCCAATAAATAAATAAATAAATAAATAAATAAATAAATAAATAAATAAATTAAATACTTCAAGGGTTATATGTAGGACAATTGATATATGCATGTAAAGTCCTTGGATGTACATTTGGCCCACCGTAAGTACTCAGTAGATGCTAGCTTTTTAAAAAAATAGGTCTGTATTCCTTATAAGTTCTCACATCAACTAGAGCCACAGAATATTACCAAGTTGTGATCACTGGCATAAACTAACACTCGAGTGGAGTAATCTTCTTGGAATCAGGGTATGCTGGATTCTGATGGTATGAATTTCTTCACCATCCCCCAGATGGTCCAGAAATCAGTCAGTGATGCACATTCACAAAAGTGAACTTAAAGTAACCATTCATGAATTAGAGTCATACACATTTTGTATATTACCTGAGGCACAATGGTTTTTTGATCATGTTTATTTTAATAGATTCCACAAGTTATATATTCCTAAATTTCTTTTAACACCTTTGAAAAAAAAGTAATAAAAGTCTATCATGTAGTTTATATCTTATAGGGCTGATAAATCTAGAGCCCACATTTTCATAGGTGGCTTCAAGGAAAGTGAGAGTTCCCTGGACTTGCATGCAGAATTTGACATCTATGTGTATTCTTTTGAAGAGCATTTTGTTAACTTTTAGCATATTTTAAAAAATGTCTGTTACACAAAATTGAGCAAGTCCTGGCTTACTGAAACCAAGCTTGGATGAGTGATAAGCAGTGATCTGGTGCTTCCCTTCTGTGTTGGCCCTGCTGGTCTGTGATTTATAAGGTCACTGCATGCACATGGCATCAATCCATCACCTAGTTCACCTCATGACAGTTCACTTCTCCTCTTGTCAGTCACTCTCACTATAGATCACTGTGAAACCACCTCTATACTGTTACAGGTACAGTGAAATTTCATCCTAGTTTATCTAGGACAGTCTTATTTTACACTTGTCCCCCAGTGTAATTATTCATGGCACCTCTTTCACTCTCAAAACTGTCCCAGTTTGAATGATATGATTACCATAACTACAACCCAAGAATGGCTGAAGACAAGACCCTGGGCCTTTGATGAAGTACTTTCATCTCTTAGGAAAAAAAAAAGAAAGAAATTGAAATCAACTTCCAAACAAACGTAACTAGTGTCACCAGCAGCCAAGAGAGATGAACAGTAACCAAGCTCACCCATCTTCAGTAAGTCCTTGCCCCACACAGGGGCTATAGGCCCCCAGTCAGATGTTAACTGAGGAGGCAGAATGGGGTTAGATGGTTGGAAAGAAGCCATTCCCTACACTGCAGATTGTAGGAGAAAGAAGCAGTTCTATGACAGCATGATGAAGGGTCACTTGCCCCAGCATTGCCCTTTCACTGGCCAAACTACCTGACCTCTGAACTGATATAGCTACTTTTAGAACTCAGATTCTCAGAATTCTTTGTAACTTGTCCAGATCCCAAAACTAACTTCATAATTCCCAGAAAGAAAACACGCTGTGAAAATTCCTAAAGTAATACCAGTAGTCAGTCTTAGTTGTGCACTTTAAATGAAAAAAAAAAATCTACTATATTTTTTCATGCTACAACATCTTTCATGAGAGTAAGTATGTATGAATACGAGGATGGAAGCACAATGGATGTTGACAGGTAGTCAAAACTGTAAAATAGTATCAGGTGAAAGCTGAACATAACATTGTTTTGAAAATTATTTTGAATGAGGCCACAAAAATGATTAATTTCTACCTTAGTGGTATGGAACTCTTTATAATACGAAACTCTTTAAGAACAAAAAAAAATCCCAAGTTTCAAATTTATTATCCACAAAAACAATTCACAAAGTAATAAAGTGGTGGTAAATATGAATAAGAAGAAAATAAAGACAAAATTTTATAACCAAACCTAAAATTAGGTAAAATATTATATGCTAAGTGGATAGATTCTATATCATGTGAAAATCTCAGAATTTTTTTTTCTTTTAGAAAATAGCTAGAGCTGTAAGTAAATTGAATTAACATGAACATCTGATGTCAGTGAGGGTTAGGTAAACATCACTGGAATCCACCTGGCTTAAAGAATGAAATTCCTCTTTGGAAAGTATTTTATTAAAGGAAGAAAACTATTCAATTTTGTAATCTCCAAGGAGAAAAATCCTAATAAATAAGTACCTATCCTACAAAAAAATCAAATAGAATCTGCATTCTAACAACAGTACTGATGGTCTCACTGAATATTCATATGCCGCTGAGATTTCCCCTACAGCTTGAAGTGAGTGAAAGTTCACCCATAAGTGGCCCCTAGGGACATGCTCCTTGTTCAAAAATTCAATCTCACTATGTGAAGTAAAACCCAGTTGTATGTCAACCTTGAAGGGATGGGTGTTTTTTTATTTGGTTTAAGAATGTGATATGTAGAACATGAGCTGGGAACACAATTTAACCTAGTTCCCACCCAAAGCCTAAATCCAAATGAATCTCTCTTGGGCTTTATCTGCCTGGTACAATAGAAGCTATGTCAAGTTAAAAGAAAGCTGTGATGTGATGGGCTATGTGGACTCCTCCCCACAGCAGTGGAGCCAGTGCCAAAAACCTGGAAATTTAATAGGATGAAACCATATCCTGCCTGGACTTCTCGTCCTCATTTATACCCAACCATTCCCTGTTTGGCCATTTGAAGCTATTCCAAAAGACATACTATTCTATCAACAAAAGTGTAGGCAATTCCATCTACAAATTTATTAGCTCGTGTCCCTTCCACATGCTTCCATCCCATTAGGCAATCCTGCTTCCTATTATGTTAACATGGGCTGATGTCTCTGATGAGTATGGTGGGTTTAGAGAGGGATGTCTTACTTGGGCACCTTCCCATCACTGAGCTGGCCTCAGCTGGTCATTTGAAGTCCCTGGAAAGCCAAAGCAAGGAGTGCTTCTGATACAACTTCAGACTCATGGCTAGTCTCTAGTTACTCACAAAGAAGATAGCATTTTTATATATCCACAGCTAAAGCTTTCATTAGTGAGTTGGTCTGACCACAGCATGGCACCTCATGGAAACTAAAAATATCTAATTTCCTTATTTCTACAAATAGCTACTCTTTTACCATGCTGTAAAACTTGGGAAATGTTAAGAACCCAGTGACTGCATGAGGACTATACCTTCCCCCAGTTTCAGGGGTTATAAACTGGCATCCAAACAGTTCAAGCTATTTAGAAACATTAAACAATGTAGTTCTAAAACGCATTTTATAAAAATCTAGCAATAGCATCAATGAACAATTGTTTATAATACAGGTAGGTACTTATTCACATCAAATACCTAGTAATTCAAAATCCAGTTGACACTTGAACAACATGGGGGTTAAGGGCGTCAAACCCCTACACAATGGAAAATCCAAGTCTAGCTATTACTAATAGCCTACTCTTGACCGGAAGTCTTATTACCAATAACATAAAGTCAACTAACACGTATTTTGTATGTTTTATGTACTATATACTGTATTCTTACAATAAAGTAAGCTAGAGAAAAGGAAATGTTTTTAAGAAAATTATAAGGGAGAGAAATTGACAGTATTGTACTGTATTTGTTGATACCATAAGTTTATGTCTGTTTACAAGATGAATGATCTGTTATTACCCACATCAATATTATCTTATATGACACAAAATACTGTAGATGTTTTATATATATATATTACTAACACAACATCAAAAATGAAATGATAATGTGAAAAAGAAATTCATATTTATTTACAGGTAAAACACTTCATGCATTGATAAGGAAGCAGCAGCAATATGACTGCTTCTCAGTAGCCTAGCCTCTACACTAGGAAAGAATGGTTATAAAATGTTTATGGCATACACGATGGCAGTCACATTCATAATACAGTAGTGGAAACATTGTTATATTTTCTAAAAAGTTTTTTTACCTGTGATGATAGCCTGATACACATTTTCTGCAGTTACTAGAGAGAGGCATCCTCTACAGTAATGTAATTCTTTGAAAGCAAAGTTATAAATCAGTAAGAAAACCAGGACTTCCAGGGTGGTGCAGTGGTTAAGAATCCACCTGCCAATGCAGGGGACATGGACTCGAGCCCTGGTCCAGGAAGATCCCACATGCCTCGGAGAAACTAAGCCTGTGCTCCACAACTACTGAGCCTGCGCTCTAGAGCCCACGAGCCACAACTACTGAGCTTGAGTGCCACAAACAACTGAAGCCCATGTGCCAAGAACCTGCTCTCCGCAACAACAAGCCACTGCACTGAGAAGTCCGTGCACCGCAACGAAGAATAGCCCCCACTCGCCGCAACTAGAGAAAGCCTGGGCACAGCAACGAAGACCTAATGCAGCCTAAATAAATTAATTAATTATTTAATAAAAAAAAAATAAGAAAACCAGCACATTATTAATTTTATATTAAATATCATTCACCTTATGCCTGTGTAAGAATAGGCTAGTATTTTCATACATTTTATACATTCATGACATACCTAACTTTTTCTTAAATTTTTTGCTATTTTTAAGCTACACAGTTATCTCCGAGTTTTTTCAAATTGTCCAGATGTCCAAAATTTTTTCCAATCTATTTATTGAAACAAATCCATGTATAAGTGGACTTATGCAGTTGAAACCTGTGTTGTTCAAGATATCTATAGGTACTAAGTATAAATGCTTGTATAGTTACATCTCTTCCTGTTTGAAATTTGCCTACTCAGGTTTGTCAGGCTCCCATGTAAATTGAGAAAATCTTTGTTACGTTGTAGATATTTCCCTTCTACAATGTGGTGGTTAGTTTTATGTGTTAATTTGAATGGGCCACAGAGTACCCAGCTATTCCGTCAAACATTATTTTGGGTGTGTCTATGAGGGTATTTTTGGATGAGATTAACATTTGAATTGGTAAACCGAGTACGACAGATGGAAGTCTCTGATGTGGCCCTCATCCAGTCAGTTGAACTTCAGTTGAAGGCTTGAACAGACCAAAAAGGCAGACCCTCGCTAGAGTTAAGAGGGAACTCCTCTGCCTGTTTGCCTTGAGCTGGAACTTCTATATTTTCCTGCTTTCAAACTCAAACTGAAACATCAACTCTTCTTGGTTCTCAAGCCTGCCAGCTTTTAGACAGAGCTTATACCATCAGGTCTCCTGGTTCTCAGGCCTTTGCACTCAGACTAGAACTAGACCATTGGCTCTCCTGGGTCTCCAGCCTGCCGACTGTGTACCTTAGGACTTCTCAGCTTTCCTAACAATAGGAGCCAATTCCTTATTTTATAGATACATTTTATAAAATTCTTTATTATATATATCATATGTGTATGTATTATATATATATGTATGTAGTTGGTTCTGTTTCTCTGGAGAACCCTGGGTGATAAAAATATGGAAAGCCACAAAAATAATTACAAACCCACCAAATAGTTACAAAACAGGCTCTAGAATTCAAATCTAATCAAACAAATAAATATATTTTTTAGTACCTAGGAAGCCCAAAGCTGTGTGGTAGATACAAAAGGAAAATAATACTTAGAGTCTAGTGAAGGAAAAAGACTTAGAGTCCAGCTATGGAAAGAGAAACACTATTTAACTAAGAAAAGAAGACTGACTTACATGAAAAAACCAAGGCAAAATTACATGAAAAAATATAATCAAGTGTTAAATGGTTAAAAAAAGAAAAAAGATTTTCTTTAATGTAAGAAATGGCCTTGGACTGGACAACGGTGTCAATGGCATAAAAAATTCATTTATTTCACATCTGCATTTAGCATTTCCTGCTTTATCAGTATTATTTCATGTACTCCTGAAATTTGGAAAACTCAGTCATCTATGCTATATCAGTTGTTAAGAAAATGAAAAGTCAAGCCACAGACTGAGAGAAAATACAATACATACAAATGTCAAAGGATTTGTATCCGGAATATATAAAGACTTACTATGTCTCCATAATATCAAGACAGATAATTGGATTTTTTTAAATAGGTAAAATATTTGAACAAACTTTTCACAAAAGAAGATTCACAAGCGGCCAACATCATTAGCCATTGAGAAAAAGCAAATTAAAACCACAATGAGACACCACTACACACCTACTTGAAAGGTTACATTTTAAAAGGTTGACATTGCCTAATGTTGGCAAGAATATGGAGCTATTGGAAATCTCATACATTAAGGGCAGGAATGAAAATGGTGCCAACACTTCAAAAAGAGTTTGACACTTTCTTACAAATACACACTTATGTATGACCCGACAAGATCTCTCCTCCTCGATATAGATAAGAGAAATGAAAATATATGTCCATACAAAGTCTCATCTTAAGTGTCCAGAGCAGCTTTATATGCAATAGTGAAAAAGTCGAAACAACACAAATGATAACAAGTAAATAGAGATGCAGACTATAGCATATTCATACAATGAAATACTACACTGTGATGAAAAGGAATGAACTGCTGAAATGTACAACAACAACATTGAGTCAGAAAAAGTTTATGCTGAGCAAAAGAAGGCAGGCACAAAGAAATACATATTGCATGATTTCAGTGTTTTGAAGCTCTAGGAAGACAAATCTAAATTATAGGTACAGAAAGAAGATTAGTGGTTAGCTGAGACTAGTGGTAGATGGTAGAGATTGGGATGGAATGTAGAGAAAGTTTTGGAGGTGATGAAAATGTCCTGTATTTTGATTGTGATGGTGGTAACATAGAATATACATTTGTCTTAATGCATCAAACTCTGCAGTTAGGGTGGGAACATCTTATTGTGCATAAATTGTACCTCAATACAGTTAATTTCAAAATCCAAAGTAAATCAGAGTAGTATAGTCTAAAGTTCTTCCCCCAAATACCCACATGAGTCTTTGTTCAAATGTCATTTTCTCAGCAAGTACTTTCCTAACCACTCCATTTAAAATTTCAACCCTTCTTTCCAGTTCTGATCCCTTAAACTACCCTATTTCCTAAAACGCTTAGTATCAGCTAATATAGTATATAATTTACTTACATCATATGTGTATCATTTATTCTCCAACGAGAATGTGAGTTCCATGAAGTCCCAGATATTTTTGGTTTTTGTTTTGTTCACTAATGCATTCCACATTGTTATGTGCCTTACACGCAGTGCATGGTCAATAAATCTTTCTTAAATGAATGAAATTCCAAAGAAAGGTTTTTTTTGTTTGTTTTTTTGTTTTTTTCAGAGTAATCTAATCTTAACAAGCCACTAGATGAAAACTATTGAAATACTTTTGGGAAAGTCATATTTTTCTATATTATCACATCTAGGCAGTCTTTCTCAAACTTGCTCTCAGTGTTACTGATTGACTTTGGGCAACAGCTGGTACATAATCTTGGTATTGTTGTAGATACAGGAGAAGGGTTGAGGGAAGTATAAAGACTGAATAAATACAAAGATCATGGTGTCACATTCAGTGATACAACAAAGGACGTTACACAATGCATCTCTTGTAAAATGTCACTTTAATCATATTTACTCTTAGGAAAGCTTTAGAAGTTAATTTATTCTTAGGACCATTCAGAGGGATTAATTTACTTAAATGTTAAAGGAACTTTATTGTATTTACAATAATCCAATTACTTAACCTCTCTAGATCAGTTTTCTCATCTGTAAATTGAAAGGGGTTTTAAGACCATGTAGAACCACTGAAGTTTGATCAAACTTGTTAGAGTGTAAATGGTCTTTTTCAAGTAGAGTTGGACTTAGGTAATTAATGATAAATTTTTCAAGTTAGGGTCATCAAAATGTCAGAACGCTAGAGAGAAGATCCAAAGTCCACCTGTTCCTCTTACTTCCCCAGGGCTAAACTGTTCCACTCTTCCTTCAAGTCTATGGGTTATTACAGTGTTTTTTTCAAAAACCCTAGTTTCTCTTTTAAACTTATGTTAAGCAGAATAATCCTCTGTTGCTTGCAACCAAGAGTCCTAACTAATAAATATTAGTCCTTGGAAGTGCCAAACACTAAAATGTGAAGATAACTGCATGGAGATTGAATGACAAACAGTGAGGTTTTCTTTCATTAAGGGCTGGGAAAATTTCAATTCTTGCTACCCTAAATAGAAAAGTTGTTTGATTAAGCAAACACCTGTTGTATTTTGAGACCCAGATCCTATGACTAAAGATAAGAATTCCAGGCTGCTGGATAGGAAATGTCAGGATGGTGAAGTGTTTTAGCTACTTCTTTCAGATTTTGATAAAATGTTTCAAGAGAGGGAGGCCCAAGGCCCAAGGTATTCCAGCTGAAGGGGGCCAGCTGCAGGGTTATAAAGCTTTGCCAAGAGAGGGCCAGTAATCAGATGGTCAATGTCAGAAAGTGTAATAGTGTAATTTGTTTCCTTTGTGCTTTGTCTAGGAATAAATAAAAAGGGGGAGCAAAGTAATTCAGGATGCTATCGATAAAATGATCAGAATTTTACATAGTATAAAAAGTGAAAAGAAAGAAGAATTCTATCAGACAGTAAAGAGATTTGTGTAACCCAAATAGTGAATAAATTAAAGTCTGTGTAAGGGCTGAAAAATCCCATCCTTCCCATTCAGCCAATTAAATTGTGGAAACAAGATTAGAAAGAAGATTGAAGTTGAAAATTGGGTTAGAGCTAAATTTACCAGATTGATAAATTAAACCACAGCTGTAATTATGAACATTCAATTCTCTACTGACAAAAGCAAGCAGAGCCCCACCTTTAAGAGTAAGATCAGCTTATTGATATTAAATATTTTAGAAAAAAATCCTTCTGGAAGGCACAAACCCAGAACAGATCCTAGGTCCTGTTTCTCAAATCTTTGGCCAACAACTCAAATCTATGATTGCATCACTATCACCAAATTTAAGCAAGTAATGTCCACTTGTATAAGACAGTACATTTCTCCCCTATGTAGTTACGTGAGTGAAACTACAAGAAATTGTGAAAGCAAGGATAGGAATAACAAATAAATTCATATTATTAATTTGGTATAACATTTATAAATAAGTTCTGCAATCATCAAGTTTTTTTTAGGTTTTTAAATGCTTAATTTGATATCTTAGAGAAATTTATGTATGTATTTATTTTGATAAACAGTGTATTTTATGTAAAAGGCACTCTTTTGAGTACTTCAGAAATATTAACCTATTTAAAACTCATAGCCAGGGACTTCCCTTGGGGCGCAGTGGTTAAGAATCTGCCTGCAAATGCAGGAGACATGGGTTGGAGCCCTGGGTCAGGAAGATCCCACATGCTGCGGAGCAACTAAGTCCATGCACCAGAACTACTGAGCTTGTGCTCTAGAGCCCAAGAGCCACAACTACTGAGCCATGTGCACACTGCAATGAAGAGTAGCCCCAGTCACCACAACTAGAGAAAGCCCACATGCAGTGACGAAGACCCAACACAGCCAATCAATCAATCGATTTATTTAAAAAAAAACCTCATAGTCAGTCTATAAGGGGTACTGTTAACTGCATTTTATAGATAAAGAAAATGATGCACAGAAGAGTAATTTACTCAAAGTTATCCAGGTAGTAAGTGGTAAAGCTGGGATCTGAACCTAAGATTGTCAAGTTCCAGAGTTCAGACTATGTATTATGCACTATGTGAGGTGGACCCTCTATTTATTTATTAGACATGTTGTCTTAACATTTTTAAATTGATATTAGAGCTGTGGTTTTTACTTTGAAAGGTATAAAAGATTGATCAATTTGTATACAGTATTTTAATATTAAATATTATCTGATTTATTAAATTTATAAGTTTACACAATATTTGTTTAGAAGTAGTAATGAAAATTTAGGAATATTCTGTTTGCTGGATGTGTAAGTCTGAATCTTTATAGTGTGAAAATTAGATACACTAATTTTTTGAAATATTTAAAATAACATTGTAGATGAGGTTATTTATACAGAGGAATTTAATCTGCTAAATTTATGAGTTGAACATAAGTCAAATAAGTAAAAGGGTGACTGCTGACATCACATAACCTAGATTTAAGTAAAACAAAATTCATAAGTTGTACATAGGGCTTAAGAAAAGGTTTCAATTTTATACTTTCAATAATTTCAGTATTAATTAAAATCCTAATAACTGTAAAGAGTCCTTTGTGTACACAAAGGTTTCCTCGTGCATTAAAACATTCCATTGACATAACTGTAAAGATAGGCTTTACCACAAAAGTTCATGTGAAATCATTTCTGTAGACTCCTGAAATTTTCATTGTGTTTTCTAAGTATTTGCTGTAATTGCCTAACATTATGCTAATAAAAAACTAGTATATCTAAATTATAATTAATTTCAATTGTAAGTCCTAATTCATATTACATATATATCCTCCCATATCAATCCAAGTAAAGTTTAGGACACTATTAATATAGAAGAGCTTAGCTAACTGCAGTATAAAAATTCATATCTCCATGTGGATTAAACATGCCATGCTGTTAGGACTCTGTGGGGGCATGCTTTATTATGTTCTACTTTATGTAATCATACTTTTAACTTTCTTTAGTGGTCTTTAAAAAAAAAAACTTCACAATTTTCAATTGTTTAAGTAGTTATCTTTCTACCAATCACATCACTATTTCATCGTGACAACCAGACAAGACAATTGTCTCTAGTTAAACCTTTGCCATTAAGCTAAGGTCTATGAGGATATTCAGTGTCCAGATTCTGTTAAGAAACTTTTTTTCTCAAACACATATACATAATGTGCCCAATGATGCTATGCAGAGTGAACACAAATATTAACTCTTTTAATCCACATAACAATCCTATGTAGTGGGTAGTATTATGATTCCCATTTTACAGATGAGGAAGCTGAAACAGACAGCATAAATAAACTGCACCTGATCATACAATTAGTAAGTAGGGGAGCTGAGATTTGAACCCAGGAGCCTGACTCCAGCATTCAGATTCACAAAGCGCAGATACATTATAATTCAACAACACTTTTAGCACTTTTTACTAGGTTTCAGAGTCTTCTAAATAGAAAGCCAAAAGACATAAGGCAGTTGTATTGTCAGAATAACACCAATCCTGAAAGTAGGCCTGTTGCTGCTCTATCTTTATAACAGTCTCTTGGTTAATAAGTTGTTTTCCCTGCCTGCAGAAATACACTCTACAAATCCCCACTCACAAGGGGCCGTAAAAAAAAACTGTTGATTCTTTCCAGTCCAAGACCACCACCAGGAATATCCCTGTAGTCAAACAAAGTTGGCATTATTGATTGACTTATTGCAGCAAGGGAGAATACATACCATGGAGAACCATGGGGAGAGCTTCATAAGAGGGTTTTAGAAATGATCCGTAACAGGATTTTGGCTTGTGTTAGGTGATTTGAGAGAGGGTTCATAGAAGCAGAGATTTCTTTGTTCTCTCCAAGAAGTGGGAGTAAATCTATGATTAGGCATCTTAACAATTTCTATTGTGAACCAGTCTTGCAACCACAGCACAAATAAGATGAAGGAAGCTGCTGTTGAATTTTGGTATAGCAGCAAAGAAGAATATGCACAATCTTCACAAAAGGCTGCTACAATACATTTCCCTTTCCAACTACAAATCTGTCTGAGTCTGGATTTTGCTCGTATCCTTCAATCAAAACAATGTATTACAAAAGACAATGCCGAACAGAGAAGAATCCATCTGCATTCTATTCAAGAGATTTGAGAAAACATAAAAATAATGCTACTCCTTTCACTTTGTTTTGAAAGATAAAGCTTACTTTTCATAAAAATGTTATTTGCAATAACATAATGGGTTTTTGTCATTATATCAGAAAAATTAATCATTTAAATCTTTCTCAGCTTCACTTTCTGGTGTGGTAGATAAGATCTTTTAACCCATGTCAACAAAAGCTCTTTGGGGTTCTCCATCATCTTTACGTGTGTTAAGGGAGCCTGAGAGCAAACAGTTTGAGAATCACTGATTCAGGCACAGGCAACAAAATGTACAAAACTTCAGAGGCCAGAAGGGATGTAATGCCATTGTAAGTACTAAAAGAAATTCAGTTTTAGTTTATAACATCAAGTAGAAGGAGGGAAGTTCTATAACAGAAAGTAAGAGAAGTTGGCAAGAATTGAAGAAATGAAGAAAAACACCTGTCAATATGGCACAAATTTATCAGGGACCTTAGCGTCTCATGGTCCACCACAAAGGTCCATCACATTTAACAGTTCAGCACCCAGTGGTTAGGAAGCAATGTCACTGTGAGATCTGCATTTCAGTCACATCGCCATCGCCATCATCATCATTTGGAAGAACTCTGTTGCCTCTTTCCCGCCTCAATTCTTTGAAAGCACACAAAAGATATTCTTTTTCCCCAAATTAGAGGGTCTTGGTAAAGCACAAGAGATGGATGAGACAGAGATATTTACTGTCTGCTTAGCAACTATCAACTAGCTAACCTCATGAGAGTATGCTGCAGGAAAATAAACATGCAAAATAATGATCTTAACTATCTGCAATATCATAAGCTAAGCAATTGACTACCTGAGGTCTTACCTCAATATTTTGATTTTATAACTTGGGCAGGAACTGAGTTTCTCTCTAAATAAGTTGTGAAGAGACCGACTTAAATCTCAATGCCTCTCTAGAAGAAAGTGGTAGACAGGCTCCTAAATTTGAGTTTGCTTTCCATATGGCAATGTGAGCATATTTCATTGAACTGTAGAAAATAATCTTGTAGTTTTTCTGTAACACAACCTAGATAAATTAGAGCAATGAATTTTAGTCATACTCCATTTTTATCCAAGAACAGCACATCGTGAATTTGTTGTAATTGCTGTTTTTATATTAAAGGGCATGGCATTGAACCTGATAAGAAACCAAGATCTATGAGGCTAAAATACTTTACATGACAAAACAGCATGACCTTGAATATGGAAAAAAATCACCACAGGGGAAAATGTTGAAGGTAAAAGTTAACATCTGACAAATTCCAACAATTTACCTAATAAAAGATCTCAAAATGTGTTTACCTTTACATCCTAAAATTATTCTTATTACTTCAACTGGGAAAGACATACAACGCAAACGTGCATTAAGATTAGTACAAGTGGGATTAACTGACAGTTATGTGACAAATAATCGCCACATTCTTGTTTACAAACCACTGATTGAAAACATGTACAAACTGACCTCATCTTACTGATGCCCTTTCCTTGTTGCTTCAGTTTTCAGAACTGTTATCATTTTAACCAAAGCTTACCCCCCAGTCTCTTGAGATAATTCTCATTAATCTTCTTGGGAGAAAGAAAAAAACTCCTTTTTTAAAAACCACAACGCTAATATAAGCCACACGTCTCAAAAATAATGCGTGCCCTAGGAAAATGAGCTGTGGCAGTGATTTTCAAACATGCTCTGCATTAACATCACCTATGAGCTTTAACAACAACAACAACAACAAATCTTTGTTTGGATTCTACCCAAAACTGTGATTTAATTGCTCTGGGTAGATAGGTGCTTAAATATCAGTTCTCTTAAAACAATAGTTCTCAGCCCCCATTTGAGAATATGATTACTTCTAACCACGTCATGTCAAGCCCAACCCCATAACAACTGGTCAGACTCTCTGGGATTGGCACCCAATGATAGTAGTGTTTAAAAGCTCACAGGTGGGTGGGGGGGAGTCAAGGGAGGGAGGGAATATGGGGATATGTGTATAAAAACAGATGATTGAACTTGGTGTATCCCCCCCCCCCCCAAAAAAAAAAGCTCACAGGTGTTTCTTTCTTTTTTTTTTTTTTTAAATTTATTTATTGGCTGCATTGGGTCTTCGTTGCTGCGCACGGGCTTTCTCTAGTTGTGGCGAATGGGAGCTACTCTTCATTGTGGTGCACAGGCTTTTCATTGCAGTGGCTTCTCTTGTTGCTGAGCACAGGTTCTAGGTGCACCAGCTTCAGTTGTGGCACATGGGCTCAATAGTTGTGGCTCATGGGCTCTAGAGCATAGGCTCAGTAGTTGCAGCGCTCGGGCTTAGCTGCTCTGTGGCATGTGGGATCTTCCAGGACCAGGGCTTGAACCCGTGTCCCCTGCGTTGGCAGGCAGATTCTTAACCACTGTGCCATCAGGGAAGTCCCTCACAGGTGTTTCTTAATAGCAGCCCAGGTTAACTTTTGGGAGAATTTCTTCTACAAAATTGATGAGAGATACCAAACTCACCTTTAGCAGAAGGTCCTATAAATAGATCAGCTCCCTGGCCTTATGTTAGCAAAACATGCTACGTCCTGCAGGTCAACATGAAGCTGTATGGTAGTCAACTACACAGAATACAGTGCAGCTGTCCTATCTAAGGGACTGGACAAATTACAAGCCCATAAGATTTTTAAAATCTAGTGTTAACAAATGTTACGGTTTACTTGAATATTACCATTTTGGAAAGAACTTAGGAAGAAGATATAAAATCCCTAAGGGAAGAGCAGGAGTTGCAGTTACATGAAAACTAAGTATACGAAACTAGTAATTCAAGAGATAAGATAATTATAAGAGGGATGCAGTTGAAGAACAGCAGGGGAAAAAGCTTAATCAGAGGACTTCTGGCTGCATGACAATATTAGATAAATTCTCTTAACCTCTATTTCCTCATCTGTACAAGGGGTTAATATCTACTCCAAGCACCTATGGGAGAATTCCGTGTAAATATGCAAAGCTTTATGCCTTTGCTACCCAACGTGTGGTCCTAGGATAAGCAACATCGGCATTACCTGGGAACTCATTAAAAAGGCAGAATCTCAGGCCCACTGGAAACATAACTGAATCAGATTCTGCATTTAGCAAGACTCTCAGGTGGTATGCAGACACATTCACGTTTTAGAAACTCTTCTCTGTACACCAGCACTGTTGTTATCACTAAAGTAGTCACTGTGGGATGACTTTAACATCAAATCTTTTAATACAGATTCACATACACAAACAAAATTAATTTACACCGAACTTTTCCATGGCACTGATTTTTCTGAAGCAGTGAGCACCTGTGAAGTGCTAAGTTATGGGCAAACACATGCTACAAACTTGCAATCTGATAGTGGGAACTTAGTTACCTGGCAAGTCAGTTTATTGGAAGGATTTCCTATTCTGAACCAGCTTTGCGATTCCTGCACACATAGCAATGATCTATTGGAAAGGATAGCTTATATTCAACTGTCTTTCATTCAGCTGTCCCAGGAAAAGCCCATCCCCACATCCCAGACAAATGCATGAGAAAATGTAGCATATAAATATACACAATGGAATGTCATTCAGCCTTTAGAAAGAAAATCCTGCCATTTGTGACAACGTGAATGAACCTGAAAGACATTATGCTAAGTGAAAGAAGCTAGACATAGACAAATACTACATGATCTCACTTAAATGTAGAATCTAAAACAGTCGAACTCATAAAAGCAGAGAGCAGAGTGTGGTTTCCAGGGGCTGGAAAGGGAAATGTGATGTTGGTCAAAGGGTACAAAGTTTCAGTTATGCAAGATAAATGAGTGCTGGAGATCTAATGTAGAGCATGGGGACCGTAGTTAACAATACTGAGTTGTATACTAAAAATTTGCTGAGAGTAGATTTGAGAGTTATTATCACAAAAAAAGAAAGGAGGGAAGGAAAGAGAGAAGCAAGGAAGGAAAGAAGGGAGGGAGGGCATGACAATTATGTGAAATGATGAGTATGTTAATTAGCTTGGTAATGGTAATCATTTCATAATGTATACGTATATCAAAATATCAAGTTGTACACCTTAAATATATACAATTTATATTGGTCAATTATACCTCAACAAAGCTGACAAAAATAACTTTAAAAGGTAGACAATCTTTTCTAAGGTTAATTGAAGAAACAGACAAGGAAATAGAACCAGATTGTGAGCATCAACTTTAAAAAGAACTTGATCAGGAAAAGAACAGATAAGGGATTTTGAACCTCCACAGGAAAAAAGAAATGAGAATTTTTAACACTTAGCCATATCACATTTCTTTCTTACACAGAATACTTTTCTAAGATTTATTTCCCAGCCAATCGCATGAACTTCACTTGTAACCCTATAATTTGGTAGGTAGAGTATCTCTTCAGATTAGAACAGAAGTTTCCTCAGACTAATGGAAGTTGGATTTTGTTGGGGGGGGGGGTTTGGATATTTGATATGAAAGATGAAATTGCTGCATATGTTATGTGACATCCATTGTTTCTCTGAACAGGAAGAGAAATAAACACACACACACACACACACACACACACACACACCCCCCTCCATTTTCATGAAGCAGATGCCAATGCAATATGCATCTGAAAATAAACAAGCTATTATTTTTTACTAAAATAGGTATAGAATGGCCATATGGCCACTCTCACAAGCCTCAACATGAAAAAAGGACAGGACAGGAAAGAAAAGTTAAAAGAAAAATACATATAGTGGGTTAGTAGCACATTAGTGGAAACTAAATATTCAGTGAACATGCTGAAGATCAACTTTATGCATGAACATTTGGCCTGTCCCAAATAAAATGATAAACACTCTTGTTAAAGCCTCACTGATCACAAACCTGGATGGGAATTTACACTCTGCTTTGCTTGTAGACAAGCTTTACTTGATTTGACCAGCCCATGAAAGAAGGAAATCCAATTAGACACAGATGGAGGAAAAGAGAAACTCACTCTCAGCAGGTTTTTAATTCAAATACAGCCAATTTCATTGTGTATAAACATTTGAAGTTTAGGAGGGAAATAGAAAAACACAAAGGTAAAGACTGAGGAATAAGCTTTTGTCTAGGGCTTTGGATTTAGATTTCTAAGAATTTAAAAATTTTAACACTTTCTCATCAGTAACTCATTAATTTTTCAGGCTAGTACTTGTGTTTTGCTCCCAGGTTGATACTAGATGTATTTTCCAATTATTCAATATAAAGCTATATTTTTATCATCAGGTTTAGTTTCTAAATTACCATTCAAATTTATTTTGTACTTAACTGATTTTTCTGACTGCTTCTTTTACCAGGTACTAAAAGAGGTATGATACATCCTCTTTTTCCATTTCTCTTTTTACTTTAATTTTTGTTTTGTAATATTTCATAGCCATATTTTCAGTTCATAATTATTATTTCTCCCAAGTGAATCAAACAATATTTCATTAAGGAGAGAATCCATACAATAATGTTTTTTTAATTGCCTTCAAAGCCTTTTTTTTTTTTTTTTTTTGACCTTAAAGTCTATGTTGTCTGATAATTCAGACACTTCGGAATTTCACTTTCTTCTGGTTAGTAATAATCATATTTTTCCATTTCTTTTTCTTTCAAATTTTTAGTATCTTTTTGTTTTAGCTGATTCAACTATAAATATCACAAGGTTGGATTTTTAAAATCTAGTCTTGGGACTTCCCTGGTGGCGCAGTGGTTAAGAATCCACCTGCCAATGCAGGCGACGGGTGTTTGATCCTCGGTCTGGGAAGATCCCACATGTCGAGGAGCAACCAAGCCCATGGGCCACAACTACTAAGCCTGCACTCTACAGCTCGAGAGCCACAACTACTGAAGCCCGTGAGCCTAGACCTGTGCTCTGCAACAAGAGAAGCCACTGTAATGAGAAGCCGTGCACTGTAACGAAGAGGAGCTCCCGCTCGCCACAACTAGAGAAGCCTGCGAGCAAAGCAACAAAGACCCAAGGCAGCCAATAAATAAATAATTACTTAAAATAAAAATAAAATAAAATCTAGTCTTTCAATTACTGTATTGTAACTGGAGACTATTTTATTTGTATTTATTTTGATTACTGATAAATTTTGACATATATTTCTACCACCATATTTGTACTTTTTCATTGTCCTGATTTTCCTATTTATTTTTCCTCCATCTTGCCTTATTTAATCAATTGGAAGAAGTTTTTTTTCCCTCAATCCATTACTCCCTTCTATTAATGTATATAACATACTTTTATGCTTATTCTTTTTTTTTTGACTTTTCATTCTTTATTTTCATTTATTTATTTATTTATTTATTTATTTATTATTTTTGGGGGGTACACCAAGTTCAATCATCTGTTTTTATACACATATCCCCATATTATGCTTATTCTTTTAATAAGTTCCATGCATAACTAAATCCAGACCAATTCTAAATCAAGACCAGGTCTTTACTCCCCTCTCCCACAAATTTAAGAGTCTTAGGACACAGTAATTCTGATATCCCCTACTAACTCATATGCTATTGTTTTCCAGGGTCTTAGTCCTATCTTGTATTATTAATTCCACCATTACACATTGCACGATATATGTTAGGCTATATTTCACTCACATTATATATGTTAGACTATATTTCACTATCCTTCTTTTCTCTCAACCTCTCAGTTTACATTTTTCTGTCTATGCAGTCCAAAAAACTTTAACTATACTCTTACAGATATATTATCACAACAAATATTTGTTTAGAGCTTTCTCACACAATTATCAACATTTTCATTCACCATTTATTTTTACCTCTGAGAGCTTCCCTATAGTAAAATGTTTCTTCTGCCTTAAAGAATAATTTTTAGATTATCTTCTAAGGTGGATATATTGGTGACATGTTCTTAGTTACTGTTGTCAAGTGGATATATTGGTGACATGTTCTTAGTTACTGTTGTCTGAAAATGACTTTATTTTACCAATATTCTTGAAAGATATTTCCACCAGATATCTAGTTTTAGGTTGATAGTTATTTTCTTCAGCACTTGGAAGGTATTGTCTTCTGGCTACTGCTATCCAATAGTCAGTCAGCCATCAAATTGCCATTTCTTTGTAGTAATCATTTTTTCTTTCTCTGTTTGCTTTCAACATCTTACTTTTGCTTTTAGTATCCTACAGTTCACTCTGACTCATCTAAATTAGAATATTTGTCTTATTTATCCTGTTAATTTTGTGTCTTATCTTTGCCTTTCTTCAGATGAAGGGTCTTTCCCAAATTCTGGAAAATTCTTAGCATCTATCCCCTCAAATATTGTTTCTTTTCTAGTCTCTCTTATTTCTTCTTCTGGAGGTTCTAATTAGATATATGTTAGATGTATTTCACTATCGTGTGTGTGTGTTATCCTGTTACACATTTTCTATGTCTTTTTGTATGTGGTTTCAAAAATTTAGTTATACTCCTCTTACAGATTTCTCACTAAATTTAAAGTGGTTTATGCTTAACATACTTTTGAAACAAACAGATTACACGAATCCAGATAGCAAATTTGTGTGAGGATTAACTTGACGTACAAATAATAAAGGGAGGTATGCTCTCCTTTCAACCAATACCAAAGTTGTGTCCTCTTCTATGTGGCAGGGCTAGTACTCATCTTCCATTGCATCCAAGTGTGGGTCTTTGAAGTTCCAGCTTTAGCAGAGTCTTCTATCAGACTCTTCACATCAAGAAGGTCCTAGATTTTATTTCCCATACATCAAGCCTTATGAACTTTGCAAATTGGAGTTCAATTTTCTTCTTCCTTTGCTTTCCTCTTTTTAATTTAAAAAATTATTGACATCCTTTTCTTCTTCAAAAAGCCATGAGACAGTCCTAAATGAGATGGTGTCTTAGGGAGGCACTCTCCTGCAGGAGGGGATTAACAGTCAGCAGGAGGAGAACATTGGGTATATATTTATGGAGATGGAGAGGGTGGGAACTAGCTTTCTCATCAGAGAAGGAAGTACAAATACCAAAAGGGGAAAAGCTAGAACAAACCTTGTGCTGTTGGGTTGAAACTGGAGATAACCATGTAAACTCATGGCTTTAAACTTACATTGAGTTAAATGTAAATGTATGTTTTCTGTGAATATGTACTTGTGCATATATACATATATTTCTTAATCTTTCCATGGATAGAGCTGGGGAAGAGTGACATTTCATTAGCATCAGGCACAAGTACCACTTAGATTTTGGTTTCTGAATACTGTTCTCCACTAAATGGAATTGGAGTGTTTGGAAAAATAGATGAATCTTGGGCTAGGGCACATGAAAAGAAAGATGATCTTAGAATCTCTTGTACCAAATAGTAATGAAGTATGCAAATAATGAAGGCATTGTAAAAGAACACGAAGGCCAACTTGAAGTCACTCCCATTGGCTGAATCTGGGACAATTAAAGCATCAAAACAAATAGTGATAGTAATGGATTATATCCTACCTATTTATATAGGAGCCCAAAGTCCAAACTAATATAAATTAATAAATAAGTAGAAGCCAGCCAATAAATACTGAAGGAATGCTATATTAGAAAAATCACCATTTGGCAACCATACTAGTAATAATTCAATCAAGAAACCACGGATGCTAAAATTAGTAGGTGAAAGTTAAGAAACAAGATTTTCTATAGTCCTTAGGTGTCTCTCCACAAAATAATTATTGAAAAGGGAGGAATATTGGGGGGTAACTTTACAGTGGAGACACCTGGCAGGCAACATCTTAATAAAGTGGTCAAATCTAACACAATGGATGGATACATCACTGAGGAGGTACAACCAACAAGCCTTGCTGCTGGATGAGATATGAGATGGAAGGAGAAAAAAAAAAGGATTCAAAGATGTCTTATAGTAATTTTTCCAAAAAACAGGGAAAATGGGTAGTAGTAAGAATAGTAAAATGGCGGTAGTAAGAATCCCCTTTTTCAAGGGAAGGGTCAGTATTTAGAGTTGGAAATATATATTAAATAAATGAATGAATGAAGACACATCAGTCTCTGCCCTCAAAATGTATATCACTGGGGAAACAGACAAGCTAGAAGGAATTTTCAATAAAATGTGCCAAGTGCTATAATTAGGAATATGTATATCACTGTAGCAGTATGTAGGAAGGACACATAAACCAAGCTTTGGTTTAGGTCAGAGAGGTCTGCTTGGAGGAAATAACTGATTTAAATGAAGATCCAGTGGTGAGAAAGAGCTTGGTGCTTTCCAGAACCTTCAGGATGGCTGAGACAGAGAGCAAGGCATGAAATAGAGAGGGGATGGAGAGGGGAAGGCAACTCAGGGCATTAGAAGCCTTTTAAACCGTATTCAGACTTCGGTACTTACACCGAGGGCAACAGGGTGTCAGGGTAGGCTATATAGGCAAGGAAACCCAAAGGTACCTATTTCCCTTCTGCTCATATTTCATCATCATGAACCAGTCACAGACCTCACACAGCTGCACGGGCTCTGAAGTGAGGTTCCTGCACGCCCGGCAGGGAAGAGGAGCCAGTCAGCAAGCACTAGCAATGTTTACCACAGGCGGGGACCAATTATTATACAGATTACATATTCTGTCCAAAGTATTCACATTCATTCTTCTTCAGTGGAAAATACATGGAGACAAAAGTTTAAGAAATGGTCTATTAAAGCTCCAGTATATGCATATATTTGTCTACTGCTATAGTATATGAGTAAGGATGTATGTACAGTCATCAAATCTGTATGTTATATTTGGGATGATTAGTTTTTATTATGGGCTCTGCCCCAAGTGCCTGAACAGCTGAAACTGATGAACATAAAAAGCCCAGTAGGGCTGCCAACCTGAAGAGATTTGAAAATATGTTAAGATACCATTGACAGAGAAAACACTGGTTTCAAATCTGATCTCCAAACAGAAAGCCCCAACTGTAGATACTTCAAATTGCTGTGATGAGCTCAAGCTGCTTCTCCCTATGCAGTGTGTGTGTGTGTGTGTGTGTGTGTGTGTGTGTGTTCGTTCCTCAAAGGGAATAGGATGGGGATTGAATTTTAATGATGTGATTCTCCTTAGTAACTGTAAAATCTAGCTAGTTTTTGATATTATAGGGAAAGTCCAAACTATAGCTAATATGAACTCTGTAGACATTGCTTGAACTCTGTTACTTTTGTTACTGTTTAGGTGAAGAAACATGGCATGTGCTTTGGTTTGAACAGAAGCCCAAACAACCCCAGGTTTCACCACTACCAGCTGTGTGGTCTTGGGCGATAAACTCAAACTTTGTGAGCCTCGGCTTACGCATCTAGAGCATAATCATAATAATATGTATTGTACTATGTTATCTTAAGGATTAATTTTTTAAGCCCTATAAATCACATAATACCATGCCCGCTATGTGGTGAGGGCTCAACTAACAGCAGCTCCTATGGCCTCATTTTTTAGTTCTCTGTGTTCAGTTGTAGTTTTTGGATAAAACTATTTGAATTATTTAAGTTTAATGTCACAGATTCAAAATAACTTCATTCTTATTTCAAATGCACAAAAGAATCATAAACTGAGGAATTTTTATAAAGTTCATTTTAATGAACAAATTTTAAGAAAAAACATGAATCCTTTTAGAAAAGGTTAGATCTTTTTTCATGAAGTTCTGACAAGTCAAATCAAATGTTTGCCACATGTTTCTCCATCTGCCAAGAACTACAGCTGTCCTGGCATCTGGTACAGTGATATCCACAGTCATGCCCACAGGCTGAAGGGCTTGAACAACCTAATGTGTGGATTCAGAACTCACTGTGCTTGGCGACTCAACAAGCTCCTCAAACATACAGCTCTCAGGCTTGTCTCTGTCCAATGATGATCCCCTTAGCTACCCTACCCCAAAATTCAGCACTGGTGTACTGGAGGTCTTTAAATGCAGACAGTATGTTCTGTAGAGTCCCAAGGAGATCTGATCTGTACCAGGGTTCATGTGGTAGAACCGGTAACAGAGAAAGAGGTACAGAATTAATAGTGCCTGGACAAGTGTGCTTAAATAGTAATGTAAAATAAACCAGAATAATCATAAAAGACACATTATGTTGAAAAGCACTGCATCAGCATCTATTCAGAGTCACCAGGTTGCCAACATTAGGAAAGAAAGAAGAAAAGAACAGTGAAAACAACTCACACTCTGAAATCAAGCTTCAGAAAACAGTGAGACTGAAGCAGGTGAAGTTACACCATATTTGAAACAGTGACATTGAGCTAGTGAAGGGCTCACTAACCAGTGTACTTCTGAAGTCCTTTTTCATTCTGTTCCTAGTATTTCTACACATGTGCAGGTAGAAGGCAAAAAGCCCAGCTCCTAAAAACAAGCTGAGGATAAGGATTTACCTTTGCTCTGTTTCCCTCTATATTTGCAAAGATCTAGATTTAGCCTCTCTTGCAAGGCAATGGTAGAAACATATAAAAGAGATCGTTGGAAAGGAAGGCACGTAATTAGGAAAAACAGAAACACACCACTTTATCAAGAGCTAGATTGTAGTCCTACCTTGGTCCCTGATGGAATGTGACTTCACTAAATTGCAAATCTTTGTGGCATCATTTCCTAATATGTACCATGAGAAGGGTTGACTAGTTGTCCTCTTAATAAATGACCACACACCCCAGAACAGAACCAGTTTGCACCTGTTCTCCTGGAGTTCTTACAGCATATCCTCTCATACTGAAACACATCCTGGTTTGGTTGATAAATATTGTGGTCCACCCTACCTCTTAGGTTGTGTTTTGAGCTCTAAAATTCTATCAATACTTCCATTCATTTATTCTTCTAGATTGACAGCATTTATATTCAGCAATGCTCTCTCCAGAAAAATAATAGCTGGTGCATATTCAGCTATCTGGGTAAGCATGTTAAAGTAACTATTCCTTGCACATAGGTCCTTTCAGCTGTACTTTTGCTATAATCAAAGTCTGAAAAACCTAATTCACTTTAACTTTTCGATGAGGTAAAAAAAATGCTGATTATTCGTTTTCCTCTTAGTGAGTCACATCATTTTATACCCAGTGGCCTTCATAGATTAATAAATTATAATGATTAAATTTTTATTTCTTAAGCTATGTCACACTTCAATTTCCAACTGGTTAACGTACTAGTTAGATCTTTAGATGCTAAAAGCCATGGAAAATATATTTCTATTATGCCATATCTATGGAAGTAAGAGTTTAAGAACATGTCAATCTCAAAAATACTTTGACCATAAATATATTTAAATAATTTACAAAATTTCTTCCCAAGTTAAAGAATATAATAATTAGTAACATATCTTG